>NC_092093.1:13911339-14083839 GCF_045679555.1 Salvelinus alpinus | reverse complement strand
ACATTGCCAAAGCAAGTGAGGTAGATAATATACAAAAGTGAAAAAAACAATAAAAATGAACAGTAAACATTACACATACAGAAGTTTCAAAACAATAAAGACATTACAAATGTCATATTATATATATATATATACAGTGTTGTAACAATGTAACAAATGGTTAAAGTACACAAGGGAAAATAAATAAGCATAAATATGGGTTGTATTTACAATGGGGTTTGTTCTTCACTGGTTGCCCTTTTCTTGTGGCAACAGGTCACAAATCTTGCTGCTGTGATGGCACACTGTGGAATTTCACCCAGTAGATATGGGAGTTTATCAAAATTGGATTTGTTTTCGAATTCTTTGTGGATCTGTGTAATCTGAGGGAAATATGTCTCTCTAATATGGTCATACATTGGGCAGGAGGTTAGGAAGTGCATCTCAGTTTCCACCTCATTTTGTGGGCAGTGAGCACATAGCCTGTCTTCTCTTGAGAGCCATGTCTGCCTACGGCGGCCTTTCTCAATAGCAAGGCTATGCTCACTGAGTCTGTACATAGTCAAAGCTTTCCTTAAGTTTGGGTCAGTCACAGTGGTCAGGTATTCTGCCACTGTGTACTCTCTGTTTAGGGCCAAATAGCATTCTAGTTTGCTCTGTTTTTGTGTTAATTCTTTCCAATGTGTCAAGTAATTATCTTTTTGTTTTCTCATGATTTGGTTGGGTCTAATTGTACTGTTGTCCTGGGGCTCTGTGGGCTGTGTTTGTGTTTGTGAACAGAGCCCCAGGACCAGCTTGCTTAGGAGACTCTTCTCCAGGTTCATCTCTCTGTAGGTGATGGCTTTGTTATGGAAGGTTTGGGAATCGCTTCCTTTTAGGTGGTTGTAGAATTTAACGGCTCTTTTCTGGATTTTGATAATTAGTGGGTATCGGCCTAATTCTGCTCTGCATGCATTATTTGGTGTTCTGCGTTGTACACGGAGGATATTTTTGCAGAATTCTGCATGCAGAGTCTCAATTTGGTGTTTGTCCCATTTTGTGAAGTCTTGGTTGGTGAGCGGACCCCAGACCTCACAACCATAAAGGGCAATGGGCTCTATGACTGATTCAAGTATTTTTAGCCAGATCCTAATTGGTATGTTGAAATTTATGTTCCTTTTGATGGCATAGAATGCTCTTCTTGCCTTGTCTCACAGATCGTTCACAGCTTTGTGGAAGTTACCTGTGGCGCTGATGTTTAGGCCAAGGTATGTATAGTTTTTTGTGTGCTCTAGGGCAACAGTGTCTAGATGGAATTTGTGGTCCTGGCAACTGGACCTTTTTTGGAACACCATTATTTTGGTCTTACTGAGATTTACTGTGAGATTTACTCTCTCTCTCTCTCCCTCTCTCTCTCTCTCTCTCTCTCTCTCTCTCTCTCCATCTCTCTCTCTCTCTCCATTTCTCTCTCCATCTCTCTCTCTCTCTCTCTCTCTCTCTCTCTCTCTCTCTCTCTCTCTCTCTCTCTCTCTCTCTCTCTCTCTCTCTCTCTCTCTCTCTCTCTCTCTCTCTCTCTCTCTCTCTCTCTCTCCCTCTCTCTCTCTCTCTCCATCTCTCTCTCTCTCTCTCTCTCCCTCTCTCTCTCTCCATCTCTCTCTCTCTCTCCCTCTCTCTCTCTCTCTCTCTCTCTCTCCCTCTCTCCATCTCTCTCTCTCTCTCTCTCTCCCTCTCTCTCTCTCCATCTCTCTCTCTCTCTCCCTCTCTCTCTCTCCATCTCTCTCTCTCTCCCTCTCTCCATCTCTCTCTCTCTTTCTTTCTCTCTCTCTCTTGGGAGAATACTCTATCTGTTCACAGAGACGTTTCACGGCCAGGAGCATGATTAATGGAGGAGCTGACCTCTGCCAGCTTGCGAGGACATGATTCTTAGAGCCGGATTCACTAAATTGAAAAAGTGTTTGAATGACTATATTACTAACAAAATCCCTTCCCTGAAAATCCCACCCCCAAAAATGAATTGACAGGTCTGAAACCCTATCAACTCTATGACTCTCACAAACATCTCAACCCCTTCCCTGAAAACCCCTCCCACAGTGATCGATTGACAGGCCAAACTTTTAAGAATGTGGTCAGGATAATGCATGACTGTCACGTTCCTGACCTGTTTTCCCTTGTTTTGTATTTATTTAGTTGGTCAGGGAGTGAGTTGGGTGGGTTGTCTATGTGTGATTTTCTATGTTGGGATTTTGTGTTCGGCCTGGTATGATTCTCAATCAGAGGCAGCTGTCAATCGTTGTCCCTGATTGAGAATCATACTTAGGCAGCCTGGGTTTCACGTGTGTTTTGTGGGTGTTTGTTTTCCGTGTCAGTAGTTGTGCCACACGGGACTGTTTGTCGGTTAGATTCTCTTTTGTTATTTTGTTTCGTCTAGTGTTCAGTTTATTTGATAATAAAACATGGACACTTTCCACTCTGCGTCTTGGTCCGATCCTTACACCTCCTCTTCAGACGGAGAGGAGGAAATCAGCCGTAACAGAAACACCCACCTACAAAGGACCAAGCAGAGTGGAAAAGGGCAGCGACAGCAGCAGCAGAAACAGACACAGGACTCCTGGACTTGGGAGGAGATCCTGGACGGCAAGGGACCCTGGGTTCAGCCAGGGGAATATCGCCGTCCCAAGGCGAAGTTGGAGGCAGCGAAGGCAGAGAGGCGCTGGTATGAGGAGGCAGCGCGGCGACGCGGTTGGGAGCCCGAGAGTCAGACCCAAAAATGTCTTGGGGGGGGCACACGCGGAGTGTGGCAAAGCCGGGTAGGAGACCTGAGCCAACTCCCCGTGCTTACCGTGGAGTGAGAGGGCGTCGTACTGGTCAGACACCGTGTTATGCGGTGGAGCGCACGGTGTCCCCAGTACGCGTGCTTAGCCCAGTGCGGGCTATTCCACCTCGCCGCACTGGTAGGGCTAGGTTGGGCATCGAGCCGGGTGTCATGAAGCCGGCCCAACGCATCTGGTCTCCAGTGCGTCTCCTCGGGCCGGCGTACATGGCCGGCGTACTCCTCGGGCCAGCCTTACAAATGGTGTCCCCGGTTCGCCAGCATAGCGCAGTGCGGGCTAATCCACCTCGCCGCACTGGCAGGGCTACGGGGACCATTCAACCAGGTAAGGTCCGGTATATCCGGTGCCACCTCCACGTACCAATCCTCCGGTGGCAGCCCCCCGCACTAGGCTGTCTCTCCGTCTCCTCCCTAGAGGTGTACCTGCCTGCCCAGCGCTGTCTGAACTGCCTGCCTGCCCAGCGCTGTCTGAGCTGCCTGCCTGCCCAGCGCTGTCTGAGCTGCCTGCCTGCCCAGCGCTGTCTGAGCTGCCTGCCTGCCCAGCGTCATCTGAGCCGCCCGTCTGTCCCGAGCCGTCAGAGCTGCCCGTCTGTCCCGAGCCGTCAGAGCTGCCCGTCTGTCCCGAGCCGCTAGAGCCGTCCGCCAGACAGGAGCTGCCAGAGCCAGTCAGCCAGGAGCTGCCAGAGCCAGTCAGCCAGGAGCTGCCAGAGCCAGTCAGCCAGGAGCTGCCAGAGCCAGCCAGCCAGGAGCTGCCAGAGCCAGCCAGCCAGGAGCTGCCAGAGCCAGCCAGCCAGGAGCTGCCAGAGCCAGCCAGCCAGGAGCTGCCAGAGCCAGCCAGCCAGGAGCTGCCAGAGCCGCCAGTCAGTCAGGATCTGCCAGAGCCGCCCGCCAGCCAGGACCTGCCAGAACCGCCCGCCAGCCAGGATCTGCCCCTCAGTCCGGTGCTGCCCCTCAGTCCGGTGCTGCCCCTTAGTCCGGTGCTGCCCCTTGGTCCAGTGGGGTTGATATGGAGGGTGGTTGTTAGGAGGAGGCCACGGGGGCGATTAAGGAGGTGGACAAAGACATTGTTAAAGTGGGGTCCACGTCCCGCGCCAGAGCCGCCACCGCGGACAGACGCCCACCCAGACCCTCCCCTAGAGTTTTAGGTTGTGCGCCCGGAGTTCGCACCTTGAGTGGGGGGTTCTGTCACGTTCCTGACCTGTTTTCCCTTGTTTTGTATTTATTTAGTTGGTCAGGGAGTGAGTTGGGTGGGTTGTCTATGTGTGATTTTCTATGTTGGGATTTTGTGTTCGGCCTGGTATGATTCTCAATCAGAGGCAGCTGTCAATCGTTGTCCCTGATTGAGAATCATACTTAGGCAGCCTGGGTTTCACGTGTGTTTTGTGGGTGTTTGTTTTCCGTGTCAGTAGTTGTGCCACACGGGACTGTTTGTCGGTTAGATTCTCTTTTGTTATTTTGTTTCGTCTAGTGTTCAGTTTATTTGATAATAAAACATGGACACTTTCCACTCTGCGTCTTGGTCCGATCCTTACACCTCCTCTTCAGACGGAGAGGAGGAAATCAGCCGTAACAATGACAATGAGGAAATGAAATCGAAAAAGGGAGGAATAATATTGTTTTACCCGATAAGAATTTGAATTTTGTAATTGGTAGGTTAAGAAAAAGTATTGTTAAATAACACATTAAGTTTTCATTTTCTTATTGTCACAAAAAATGCAATAACAATAATGTAGTCTTACACATGATTTCTCAATATGACAGTGTTATCTGGGATTGAAAAAGAACTGTCGGCTTGAAAATGTCAACTGCAGTTTTGCATAACATTTTTGTCATATAAAATAAGATTGAAAACGTGTTATTAATTTATCATAAGCATTATGATTTTTTATTTTTTGGGGCAGATATACAGTTTATATTCATAAATTGTGTCCCCCAATCTGCAATAAAAATAATAAAATGTAGCTCCAGTAATATGGGTCATATTTTAACTATTTGGGCTAGAGCAGGGGTCCCCAACCTTTTCTTTCATCAGAGATATTTCATTCCCCCAAAAATGATACAGACTGCATATTTTGTAACTGTGTCTAATTTGATAAAGAGAAACAAAGAGCAGCACTTCATACATAATGTAAAAAGCTTTTATTTTTTTATTTGTTTTAACTTTAGCCTATCTTGAGAATCTTGCTTTTTTAAAGTGAGAATATGAAGGGGTTTTACATTTGAATCAACCTGTAGCCTGCAGTTACAGGACTTATATTAAATTGTCATTCTGTTTAATAATGGCCTTTTTAACAACACAACGCAGTAAGTAGGCTACATATTTTGCAACGATAATAATGAAAAGTATGTGAATTAACGAAAGTGTGGTCTCAGCAAGCACACTACTTGACCGTTCCGTTTTTCCTCTGAAATAGACTAACCTAACCCTAACCTTAACCTTAACCGTAACACAAACATTAACCCCAAACCCCTAACCTAACCCTAACTCCGAACCCTAACCCTAAACCTAACCCCTTACCATATTTCTAACCCTAACTCTAAACGTTAAGCCTTAATTATTATTTTTCCTTGTGCGGACTGACGAAATGTCCCCACTTGCCAGAATTTTCTCTCTGTCTCTCTCTTTCTCTCTACGTCTCTCTCCCCCTCCCCCTCTCTCTGTCTCTTTCTTTCTCTCTCTCTCACACACACACACACACACACACACACACACACACACACACACACACACACACACACACACAGTACCTCAGCAGGATCGATAGGCTCCCATGCTTCAGCTGTCTCGATAGGCTCCCATGCTTCAGCGGGCTTGATAGGCTCCCATGCCTCAGCTGTCTCGATAGGCTCCCATGCTTCAGCTGTCTCGATAGGCTCCCATGCCTCAGCTGTCTCGATAGGCTCCCATGCCTCAGCTGGTGAACAGGTTCCCGTGCCTCAACCGAGGCAACCGGGGAGGTCTCAGCCGGCTCATCAGGCTCTCACGCCTCAGCTGGTTTGCCAGGTTCAGTCCGCCCCGGATCCCCAGGATCATCCCTTTTGGTTGGCGTCCTGCGGCTGGAGCCGATTGCGCCGGGGAGAGGGTACCGTCACGTGTGCTCCCTCTCCGGTCTCTAGGTCACCAGGCTGCTCATTATGGCGCACACCTGTCACCATCATTATGCGCACCTGCGTGTCATCAGACTCACATGGACTCCATCACTTCCCTGATTACCTTCCCTATATATGTCATTCCCTTTGGTTCCTTCCCCAGGCGTTATTGTTTCTGTTCCAGTGACACGTCTGTGCGTTGTTTGTGTTTCTTGTTTTGTATTATGTTGTGTTTATTTATAAAAACACTCACTCCCTGAACTTGCTTCCGACTCCCAGCGCACTCGTTACAAGCATGTTGAGAAATGTGTCAGTCCTATTGCAGGTTATAAGCAGTTGAGAAATACGTCAGTCCTATGGCAGGTTATGAGCATGTTGAGAAATACGTCAGTCCTATGGCAGGTTATAAGCAGTTGAGAAATACGTCAGTCCTATGGCAGGTTATAAGCAGTTGAGAAATACGTCAGTCCTATGGCAGGTTATGAGCATGTTGAGAAATACGTCAGTCCTATGGCAGGTTATAAGCATGTTGAGAAATACGTCAGTCCTCTGTGACTCGTCAACTGATACAGTGCATCAATGAAATTCCGACCATGATTGGAATATATGTTTTATTTTATACCAGGTATGTCAGTAGTGCATTGAACTAGGCACTACATCATTTTGGTGCAGTAGCTATCAGTTTCAGCAGTTTGATCAAGTGATAGTTAATTATATTGTTAACAATTGACAAGAAAATCCTATCGAAAGTAAAGTGAATATTGCATTTTGAAAAGCAGATATTTACAGTAAATATGGATCCACATTTAAAGTGTGATTTGAAAGAGTGATTTGAAAGAGTGATTTGTTGCAGTGAACAAGTGACTTTGTGAATTTGTTTGTTGTACTCAATCAATTGAAAATGTTCTTAGACTTTTGAAACATGAGCCATTCTGATGAGCCATTTTGATGATATGTTTAGATTTTTGTGCTTAGCACCAAAGTGATTGAAAAAAATCTGGTAATTGCCTACAATATGTTTTCATTGTAAGAAACATAGGGAAAAAGAGAACAGAGAGGGCATGGGAAGGGAAAAAGATAGGAGAAACGAGGGGGCTGGGCTCTGAGAAAAGGAATGAATTGGGTAGGTCATGAAGTGCAGGGTCTCTTGGCACAATAAATAATTAAATATCAAAAGAATATATATAGCACCAAGCTTAGCACAGCAATATTCTTAAAAAAAAATATTGGAACAAAAATATTGAATTTTCCCTACAAACGTCAGAATGGTACTGCAATTAATATGCGGAGTGAGGGTGAAATAATGATGCTGGGTGGTGGGAGGACTGCGTGGGTGATCCTTCACATTGTTCACTCTCCCAGTTCGCTACACTGTAATTGCTATAAGTGCTGTCATTAGCGCTCCATTGAGCCCCAAATTGTGGGATCGAATCATTTTATCCTATAGTTTGTTTCAGAAACACCCCGGGAGTTACTTTACCTCCCTTCCAGCCCACTAGAACTGAAACTTTTGATTAGCAGTGGCGACAGTTATCTGAAGAAAGTAGTTAGCTGAAGATAGCAGTTAGCTGAAGAAAGTAGTTAGCTGAAGATAGCAGTTAGCTGAAGATTGTAGTTAGCTGAAGATAGTAGTTAGCTGAAGATAGTAGTTAGCTGAAGATAGTAGTTAAACTGAAGATAGTAGTTAGCTGAAGATAGTAGTTAGCTGAAGATAGTAGTTAGCTGAAGATAGTAGTTAGCTGAAGAAAGTAGTTAACTGAAGAAAGTAGTTAGCTGAAGATAGTAGTTAGCTGAAGATAGTAGTTAGCTGAAGATAGTAGTTAGCTGAAGAAAGTAGTTAGCTGAAGATAGTAGTTAGCTGAAGATAGTAGTTAAACTGAAGATAGTAGTTAGCTGAAGATAGTTGTTAGCTGAAGATAGTAGTTAGCTGAAGATAGTAGTTAGCTGAAAATAGTAGTTAGCTGAAGAAAGTAGTTAGCTGAAGATAGTAGTTAGCTGAAGATAGTAGTTAGCTGAAGATAGTAGTTAGCTGAAGATAGTAGTTAGCTGAAGAAAGTAGTTAGCTGAAGATAGTAGTTAGCTGAAGATAGTAGTTAAACTGAAGATAGTAGTTAGCTGAAGATAGTAGTTAGCTGAAGATAGTAGTTAGCTGAAGGTAGTAGTTAGCTGAAGATAGTAGTTAGCTGAAGAAAGTAGTTAGCTGAAGATAGTAGTTAGCTGAAGATAGTAGTTAAACTGAAGATAGTAGTTAGCTGAAGATAGTAGTTAGCTGAAGATAGTAGTTAGCTGAAGATAGTAGTGAAATTTGTCAAGATTACATTTCTCCAGACCTATTTCCCAGCTGTTTACCAAAAAAACCTACTGTAACTTTAATGTCTAAAATAGAAAACTTCTCCTTCAACAGAATGTGATAAAGAAGTATTAGCTCCATGTTGAATCGACATGTCACGCTACATTCAAAAGCATAATGTTGTCTATATTCAACTGGTAGCACAGGGGAGACTGCTGAGCCTCAATCTGTCTCTGCAAGTGTTTTCACCATGGTCCTCCTCCTGCTACTCCTGAGGAAGGGGAGAGCTGGGAGGAGAGCCACAAGTGTGCGTGTACGTGTTTGTGCGTGCGTGCGCTTGTGTTGTTTACATGTGTTTATCCAACGATTGAAAGGTACACAAACAAATAGATAAATAAATAATGTGTCGTTCGTGAAGATGATTCTCGGCCAATTGTGGCCGTCCAGCTAATTAGTCTCCCTGGGCCGGGTTGTGTCTGCTTTAATGAATATTCATGAACTGAGGAGCAGCAGCGCTGGCGGGCGGGTGCATAACAAATGTTTATTTCTGCTTGGAGTCGGGGCTGTAGAGGAATGTGTGTGTGTTTGGTGGACGGGGGGGGGGGGGGGGGGGGGGGGGGTAATTTGTGTGTATGTGTGTGTGTGTGTGTGCGCGCGTGTATGCGTTTGTGTGGCACCCATGTGTGTGGCTGTGTGTGTGTCTCCCTCCACTCCTCTCTGGGGCTCAGCGTGTACAGGCAGACGGATGACGTGGGGACCGTGGTGACACATGGATGAGGCGGAGGGATATGGAGCTACGAGGTCGAAGGTCATGGTGATGAGATGTAACCACAGAGCGGAGCATGAGGAGGTGGGTGGTGGTGGTATTCAATACTCCTAGGGCTTATACAGGAGAGAGAGAGAGAGAGAGAGAGAGAGAGAGAGAGAGAGAGAGAGAGAGAGAGAGAGAGAGAGAGAGAGAGAGAGAGAGAGAGAGAGAGAGAGAGAGAGACTTTTGACTTTTTGACTTTTTTGACTTTTTGTCTTTCTTTATTGAAACATTCTCATTTCATTTAAAACTCACCCCCCCTAAAATAAAAAAACAAAAATATATCCTGTACTGCATACATGTACCATACTCACCTTTCCATCTACCACATGATACAAACCACCATCACCATACACAAAAACAATACCCTCTCCTACAACCGTATATCCAAAACATCTTCCCCAGCAATACAGACAGCCCCCCCAACACACCATATCTCCTCAAACATCTCCACACATTTGATCAGTTTATAGAACTCAAACTCAACCCTAAGGCGCGCAGAGACCATCCCATTAAACAGTAGTAAAGGGTCTGTTATCCCCCCACCTTTGACCCTGTTTCTCCTTGTTAGCCAAATAGCTAATTTTGCCTGAGCAAACAGAAAATTCAACAAAACACATTTTTCTTTCTCCTTACTCGAATACCTGTATCCCATTATAAACATCCCAACAGCAAAAACCACCCCCAACCTGTCACACAGACATTCCAACAGAGACATTAATGGCATTAACCTGGTGCACACAGAAAACACATGAATCACAGTTTCATTCATTTGACAGAAAGGACACCCCTGCCCAATTCCCGGATCAACCCGTGCCAACCAGCTGTTAGTGGCCAGGGCTCCATGAAGAACCCTCCACTGGAGGTCCCCTGACCTCTTTGGTACTGGGGGTTTGTAGAGCGCCCTCCATCTAAAACCCACCATACTCTCCGCCCCACATACCCCCTGCCACTGATGTGCCTTCACTCCTGTTAGGCTTCTAATGTTCCTAACCTTAACGCAGAGGTTGTAGAGGGCTTTACCTCCCACCCCCTCAAACTCCCCCAGGCTCGGAGTGTTAAAATCTAACAAGTCCTCCAGACCCCCTTGCCAGTCTCCAGTCTCTGCCGTCACCTGCAGTGGCGGAAACATTGGTGGCCCCTCTCTCTTTGGCCTCTCAAACACCCCCCTTACCGGCTCAGACAGTGCCTCCTGGACCTCCTCCAGGAATCTCTCCAGCAGCCTAAGAGACGTTATTCCTGTTTGTTGCGCCAAGACCTCCGGGGTTTTCCACCCCTCCTCTCCCAGCAGTCTCAGGTCACCTAGCCTTTGTAAACCCCCTGCCATCAGTTGCCTCTGCAGGGTGGCCGACTGAACCGATCTCAAAGGGATGGCTGGGTTGTGGAAAATAGGCTCCTCCCACACCCACTGCCCAGGCTCCACACCCCCTTCTCGTGTGGGCCTTAGCAGCTGCCAGGCCCTCAGCACCGCAGAGTAAAACTCTGAGAGACCTGCTGTACTCAGCCTCTCCAGCTTCATGAGGAACAGCTGCCGGTCCAACCCTAATCCGCCAGCTCTCCTCAGCAGCGCGCATGCTGGTTCCCTCCAGCCAACATCAGTATGGTACAGCAGTCTCTGCACCGCCTTTAGCCGGAAAGCAGCCATCCTGCTCTCCAGTTCCACCAGGCCCTGTCCTCCTTCGTGGACGGTCATGTACAACACTGCTGCCTTCAGCCAGTGATGGCCCGACCAAAAGAAGTCCACCAGCTTGCGTTGCAGGTCTGCAAGCAGACCGGCGGGGGGGTTGAGGACAGCCAATTTATGCCACAAGGAAGATGCCACCAGGTTGTTGATTATCAGCACCCTCCCTCTATATGACACTTGGGACAGGAGCCACCTCCACCTGGCCAGTCTTGACACCACTGCCTGTGACAGCCCCTCCCAGTTCTTGCTGACCCACCTCTCCGAGCCCAGGTACACCCCCAACACTTTAAGCCCTTCACAACCCCACTGCAAACCCCCTGGAAGCAGAGGAGGAGCCCTATCCCCCCATGCCCCACATAACAGAGCTTTGCTCTTTCCCCAGTTTACCTTAGCTGATGAAGCTCCCTCGTACACCTTCAGACTGGTCTCTAGCTCCTGCATATCTTGCCCATCCCTGACCATCACAGAAACATCATCTGCATATGCTGAGACTGCTATTCCTGTCACCACCTCCATGCCTGTCCAGCACACTCCCCGCAGTCTCCTGCGTAGCAGTCCTAAAAAAGGCTCAATGGCTAGTGTGTACAGCTGCCCAGATAGAGGGCATCCTTGTCTAATGCCCCGTCTCACCCAGACAGGCCTACTGAGCGCCCCTCCCACCTTAACCATACATGACGCCCCAGCATACAACAGCTTCACACAGTTCACAAAGCTCTTCCCAAACCCAAACACAGACATCACATTAAACAGATACTCATGATCCACTCTATCAAAAGCCTTCTCTTGATCTAAAGAGACCAGTCCAAAGTTCACATTAGAACCTCTCGACAAGTCCAACATGTCCCTAATCAAGAACAAGTTGTCCGTGATTGAGCGTCCCGGTACACAATATGTCTGGTCCTTGTGTATTATAGAGTCCAGATGGGACTTCAGTCTGTTAGAGAGGACCTTGGCAAATATCTTATAGTCCGCACAGAGTAATGCCACAGGCCTCCAGTTCTTAAGTTCACACAAGTCCCCTTTTTTGGGCAGGAGAGTCAGTGCCGCCCGACGGCAGCTCATCGGCAACTCTCCTACCTCGACGCATTCACGCAACACGCAAAAGAAATCCTGTCCAATAGTTCCCCAGAATTTTTTGTAAAACTCCACTGGAAGTCCATCGACCCCGGGTGCACGACCGGGGGACATCTGGGTTACGGCCTCTGCCAGTTCATGTGACAACAGAGGAATGTCCATTTCATCCCTCTGTGCCCGAGAGAGCTTAGGGAGTCCTGCGAACAAGACCTGAGCACACATAGGATCACACATTTCTGCCCTATACAATTCAGTATAAAACTCCACAGTCCGCTCCCGCATCTCCCCCACCACAGAGGTCACCCGCCCATCAGACAGCCGTAGACAATGCATACCCTTGGCTTCACTGCTCTGTCTTTCCAAACCAAAGAAGAAGGAGCTGGGAGCATCCATCTCCTTGAGCATGGAGAACCTAGCTCTTACAAGTGCTCCCTTTGCTTTAACCTGGAAAAAACTACCCAGGTCCCTACGTAATTCGGCTAAGTTAGCCTGGAGGCCTACATTGCCTTGCCCCACCATCTCTACCTCCATCTCACTAATACACCGCTCTAGTTCCCCCAATACTCTCCTAGCCTCTGAGGATGAGAGAGCTGTGTACTGTTGACAGAAAAGCCGAATTTGCACTTTCCCCACATCCCACCATTGACTCAGAGACTCATACTCCTCTCTTCGCTGCCCCCATCTTTCCCAAAAAGTCTGGAAACCTGAGCAAAAAGTGGCATCTTGTAAGAGCTTTACATTGAACTTCCAATAAGATGCCTGCCGGGGCCCTGGTGAAATAGACAGCCGAGCCATGGTTATGTGGTGATCCGAAAACCCCACTGGGAGAATGGTAGCACCCAGCAGCCTATTGCTCTGATTCCTGGACATGTAAAAACGATCAAATCGGGCTGCACTCACCCTAGCCCCAAAAACCTTCACCCACGTATACTGTCTTGTGTTTGGATGTTTAGTTCTCCAAACATCCACTAGGTCAAACTGATTAAAGATGTCCCTTAACACTCCCACTGACACTGAATGAGGCTCTTCCCCATTTCTGTCTTTTGTAAAATCCATTGTACAGTTCCAGTCACCTCCGATCACCAGCGTCTCCTCAGGCGCTACTTGTGAGAGTTCCTGTCTAAGACTCCCAAATAGAACCCCTCTTTCTCTCCCTGTGTTAGGCGCATACACATTTATAAAGACAAAACCCATGTTGTTAATCTCTGCTTTAACAACAAGCAACCTGCCCCTACACACCTCCTTTGAGGAGCAAATTTTTACAGCCAGACCCGGTGCAAAAAGGACTGCCACCCCTGCACTAAGATTTGTCCCATGGCTCAACACACTTGCCCCTTTCCACCAGAGCCCCCAATCAACTTCATTCACCACATCACTATGCGTCTCCTGCAGAAACAACACCTGTACTTTCTTTTGTTTTACATATTCACCCAACACACTCCTCTTTCCCGCATCTCTGGCACCATTTATATTAAGCGAGCCTACCCGAAGAGTCTCCATAAGAAGTGGGAGAAAAGCCAGCAGAGAAATAGACCAATAGGAAAGCTCAAAAAGCCCCAGTGTCAGTAAGAAATTAAACATTTAAGCAGTGTCTGAAGGTAAACCTTTACGCACTGTTGTGACCCACTTCCTCAACCTAAACCGTTTCTTGGGTGAGAGGACACCATGCCCCTCATTTCTCATAGCATGTTGTACTGATCTTACAAACTTTCTAGAATCAGGAAAAAAAGCCTCAAGATTAACTTTTTTCCCCTTAGTCTCATTCAGGAACCTTGTCAGTTCTCTCAACGTGTACTTAGACCCCTCTGGTTGACTGGCTGTCAGCTCCGGGCCAATTGAAGAGGAGTCTGAAAAAAATAACTCCTCATCCTCTTCCTCAGACTCATTTTCCTCCTCTTCTCTATCTCCCACCCTGACCACCTGCTCTTTCTCTCTGGTTAGGGCCTCACCCACAGCAACAGGCAACATTTCCATGGTGCCTTTGTCCACACCCTTTTTCCTTTTCCTCTTGACACCCTCCTCCTCCCCCCCTAATCTCTTACACTTCCCCACTATACTCTCCTCATCCACTAGAATAACCTGACTAGACCCAGTATCATCTACACCACCCTCCATAGCATGACTCGGCCCAGCATCATCTGCACCACCCTCCATAGCATGACTCGGCCCAGCATCATCTACACCACCCTCCATAGCATGACTTGGGCCAGCCTCAGCTACCCCACCATCCATAGCTTGACTAGACTCAGCCTCTGCTATACCACCATCCATAGCCTGCCTAGACCCAGCACCCTCTACACCACCCTCCATAGCATAACTAGGCCCAGCCTCAGCTACCCCACCATCTCTAGCCTGACTAGACCCAGCCTCTGCTTCTCCACCATCTCTAGCCTGACTAGACCCAGCCTCCACTACCCTACCATCTCTAGCCTGACTAGGCCCAGCCTCATCTACACCACCATCTCTAGACTGACTAGGCCCAGCCTCTGCTGTCTGCATCTCCTTACCCCCTGCATTTTGACCTCGATTTCCCCCATTTGCGCTTGTATCCTCACCTTGTCTACGGCCTTTATGTGGGCACGCAAAGCTCTTGTGCCCCAAATCCCCACATTCAAAACACCGTAGACTATCTGTGCTGGCAAAACCTGCATAGAGCCCCTCCCCATGCCTCACTTTAAAATGCACATTTAGCTGTTGCTCGTTGTTGTTCAGAAACATAAACACTTGCCTCCGGAACGAAACAACGTGTTTAACGGCATCTGCCTGAAACCCTGCTGACAGTACACGGAAACCGCTAGCAAACTTACCAAAACGACTCAGCTCTTTCCTAATTTGATCATCCGTGATAAACGGAGGCAAATTTGCCACTACAACTCTTGTTGAAGGGGTAGAGAGAGGTGAAATTGACACCAACACATCCCTTACAAATATTCCGCTAGCAATTAGCCTACCGACCAAATTAGCCCTTTTCATGAACACAACCACAGCTTTGTTCATTCTAGAAGCAGAATGTATAAACTCAGCTCCTACCTGTTCACCGACCGCGAGCAGAACCTCCTCCACCTTAACTCCGTTCTCAGGAACACACCTGAATCCATGCTGTATAGACAGCGTCTCCTCCGCGCTAGGCTGAGAAGCCATTGCGCACACTACACCTTCCAACCCCCAGGAAAGTTACTCTGTCCTCTTCCACCCTAACTTTGAAAAAAAAACTTTGGATACCGCCAAAAACAAATATTGCATTAACCCTCCACCATAGAAAATAACATGTAAAGAAAAGAATCAAGAAAGTTAGTTAGGATAGAGCTTTCCACACCAAACACTCAGACTCCAAAAACACCCAGCATGCACCGAGAGAGAGAGAGAGAGAGAGAGAGAGAGAGAGAGAGAGAGAGAGAGAGAGAGAGAGAGAGAGAGAGAGAGAGAGAGAGAGAGAGAGAGAGAGAGAGAGAGAGAGAGAGAGAGAGAGAGAGAGAGAGAGAGAGAGAGAGAGAGAGAGAGAGAGAGAGAGAGAGAAAATCTCAATCAGATGAGATACACAGGTAACCTAAATTGAATTTCATGAATAAATGTACGTACAAACCCCAACCAAAAGCCATGGATTACAGCCAACATCCGCACTGAGCTAAATTGTAGAGCTGCTGCTTTCAAGGAGCGTCAAGGATGCTTAAAATAAATCCCACTATGCCCTCTGACGAACCATCAAACAGGCAAAGCGTGAATACAGGACTAAGATTGAATCCTACTACACCGGCTCTAACGCTAGTCTTATGTGGCAGGGCTTGCAAACGATTACTGACTACAAAGGGAAGGCCAGCCGCGAGCTGCCCAGTGACACAAGCCTACCAGACAAGCAAAATTACTTCTATGCTCGCTTCGAGGCAACACTAAAACATGCATGTGTGATCACGCTCGCCGTAGCCGATGTGAGGAAGACCTTTAAACAGGTCAACATTCAGACAGATTACCAGGACTTGTACTCCGAGCATGCGCTGACCAACTGACATTTACAACCTGTCACTGACCGAGTCTGTAACACTTACATGTTTAAAGCAGACCACCTTAGTCCCTGTGCAAAAAAACCCCAAGGTAACATGCCTAAATGACTACCGCCCCTTTTTTCTCACGTCTGTAACCATGAAGTGCTTTGAAAGGCTGGTCATGGCTCACATCAACACCATCATCCCAGAAACCCTAGACCCACTCCAATTTGCATACCACCCCAACAGATCCACAGATGTCGCAATCTCTATTGCACTCCACACTGCCTGAGGCTGATGCCGTGCAGGTGTTTGTACACATGCATATACACACACTCTCATTCAAATAAACGCATACAAGAATACACACATACATGTAATAGACATGCACACAAACATATACAGTTGGCATTGCTGTTATGATTTTAGTTGTCCTTGATGTCCTTTGTTTTTATGTTTTTTTTGCATTGTTGTTTGCTGTTTTCTTCTGTCTTTCTCTTTTTTCTCGTTAGTTCATTTTCTTGGTTGTTGGTGCATTGGGGGTGGGGAATGGAATTAATTGTATTTTTTATGTTATTTTTCTTCTTGGGGGGACAGTGGGAGGGGACTCGAATGGTTGAGGGACAGCTATTGGGGAACTGTGGGGGGGATATTCTGTGTGTCTCTCTGAATGGGAGTCTGTTGGATGAATGGTAGGGTGTAGTTGTTGAGCGGCTTCACTGCAAGTATATTGTATGTTTCGGATATAAAAAAAAAAAGTAAATATAAAAGCTCATCACTAAGCAAAGGACCCTGGGTCTAAACACCTACCTCTGCAACTGGATCCTGGACTTGCTGATGGGCAGCCCTCAGGTGGTAAGGGTAGGCAACAACAAATCTGCCATGCTGATCCTCAACACGGGGGCCCCTCAGTGGTGCGTGCTTAGTCCCCTCCTGTACTCCCATGACTGCGTGGCCAAGCATGACTCCAACACCATCATTAAGTTTGCAGACGACACAGCGGTGGTAGGCCTGATCACCGACTACGATGAGACAGCCTATAGGGAGGAGGTCAGAGACCTGGCAGTGTGGTGCCAGGACAATAACCTCTCCCTCAACGTGACCAAGACAAAGGAGATGATCGTGAACTACAGGAAAAAGAGGGCAGAGCACGTCCCCATTCTCATCGACGGGGCTGTAGGGAAGCAGCTTGAGATATTGAACTTCATTGGTGTCCACATCACCAACAAACTATCATAGTCCAAACACACCAAGACAGTCGAGAAGAGGGCACAACAAAGTCTATTCCCCTTCAGGAGACTGAAAGGATTTGTTATGGGTCCTCAGATCCTCAAAAAGTTCTACAGCTGCACCATCGAGAGCATCCTGACTGGTTGCATCACTGCCTGGTATGGCAACTGCTCGGCCTCCGACCGCAAGGTGCAAGAGAGGGTAGTGCGTATGACCCAGTACATCACTGGGGCCAAGCTTCCTGCCATCCAGGACCTCTATACCTGGCGGTGTCAGAGGAAGGCACTAAAAATTGCTAAAGACTCCAGCCACCCTAGTCATAGTCTGTTCTTTCTGCTACCGCACGGCAAGCGGTACCGGAGCGCCAAGTCTAGGTCCAAAAAGCTACTGAACAGCTTCTACCCCCAAGTCATAAGACTGCTGATCAAATGGCTACCCGGACTATTTGCATTGACCCCCCCCCCTTTTTTTACACTGCTGCTACTCGCTTTTTATTATCTATTATCTATGCATAGTCACTTTACCCCTACCTACATATACATATTACCTCAATTACCTTGACTAGTTTATTTGTTTATTTAAAAAAAAAAAAATCTCAAAACTGCATTGTTGGTTAAGGGGTTGTAATTTAGCATTTCACGGTAAGGTCTACACCTTTTGTATTCGGCGCATGTGACAAAAAACATTTGATTGGATTGGATAGTTATTGTACATTTTCCAATTCTCTTGGTTCTCCATTCCCACACCTGAAGCCCCCTGTCCCCATTCAGGAAAGACTAGGAAAAAGTGTTGGCTTAAGGTACACCTTCCTATTGAGGAAATGTAAGATTTAGAGTTACTGACATAAAAAATGTAATGTATTTCATAAAGCCCTTTTTACAAAAGCAGTTGTCACAAAGGGCTTATACAGAAACCCAGCCTACAACCCCAAACAGCAAGCAACAAAGTTGTAGAAGCATGTGACGAGGAAAAAATCCTTAGAAAGGCAGGAACCTAGGAAGAAACCTAGAGAGGAGGTAGGCTCCGAGGGTTGGCCAGTCGTCTTCTGGCTGTGCTGATGGAGATTATAAAAGAGTACAGCAATTTAGGCCAGCTCGTTCTGCAAGACGTTTAAACGTTCATAGATGACCAGCAGGGTCAAATAACAATCACAGTGGTTAGAGTGTGCAATAGTTCATCACCTCAGGAGTAAATGCCGGTTGGCTTTTCATAGCCGAACAGTTAGAGGTTGAGACAACAAGTCCGGTAAAGAGAGAGAGGGTCAAACGGCAGGTGGCACGCCCGGTGAGCACTCAGCAGGTCAGGGTTCCATAGCCGCAGGCAGAAACCACAGAGAGCAATTGGGAAAATGAACTCTACTGCGTGGTTGCCCGATACACATGCCTCCATCGAGCGGTTCTAGGCCTGGAGTGACACGCTGGAACTTCCAGAGACTTGTGGACCTGACACAGTGTGATGTGGTCCAGGTATTTATCACACACACACACACACACACACACACACACACACACACACACACACACACACACACACACACACACACACACACACACACACACACACACACACACACACACACACACACACACACACACACACACACACACACACACACACACACACACACACACACACACACACACTTTGTTTTGATATAAAATTATTTTCACTTCAGAAAATTGTGCCTCTCTCTTTTAGATCTGACACCCCTATCATCTCAACCATAGCCCTCACAGCTGCAGTCGTCTGCCCCCTCACCTGCTACACTGGCCCGACAGGGGGTACAGGTAATTATCACATACATGTATATACACAAGCATACTCTCTCTCCCTTGGGGGTCTATTCAATCAGGCCCACTTTAGCCGACACCTGCATAGCGGTTGTTTTGGCGGTGTCTGAGGTTGTTTTGGCGGTGTCGGAGGTTGTTTTGGCGGTGTCGGAGGTTGTTTTGGCGGTGTCGGAGGTTGTTTTGGCGGTGTCGGATGTTGTTTTGGCAGTTGTTTTGGCGGTGTCAGAGGTTGTTTTGGCGGTGTCGGAGGTTGTTTTGGCGGTGTCGGAGGTTGTTTTGGCGGTGTCGGAGGTTGTTTTGGCGGTGTCGGAGGTTGTTTTGGCAGTGTCGGAGGTTGTTTTGGTGTTAGAGCAGCAGCTCTTGGCATTATACCTAAAGCGGACATTGCCATTGGTTGCATGGAGTTGCATTAACAGAAATCCCATGCAGCCTTGTTTACAGGTCTGAACACTGGAATATGAGATGTAATCTACACCTCGACTTGGCTGATATAAATCCTCATTATTTAATTGAATGCTTTTTAATTTGAGTGTCATTATTTCCATATAGCCTACAGTTTCTTGTTCTGAACTTCTAACGTGACTGAGAGGGGTGTGGCGTTGTCACAATGATCACAAGAGCAGCTGCACACAGATTTGACAGCTCCAACGTAGTTACACCTCCGACACTGCCAAAACATCAGCAATGCAGGTGTCAGCTATCTCCGGTTAACGCTTGATCTGATTGAATCTAGGCCTTACACTCATTCAGTCTGTTTAGTTGTATGGTTATCGTCAGTTACCTCTCTCTTTTAGATCTGCCACCCCCATCAGTTCAGCTGCAGCCACAGCAGTCCCCTGCTGTGGTATTTCATTTACCAGCAACAATAGCTCCTGCTACACTGGCCATGAAGAAACCTTTGAGGATTCCCAGACGGATAGAGGTCCTTCAGAATTATATCACATACAGTACATATACTCACTCACTCAGTCACTCACTCACTAACACCAACAGACGTGCAAACACAAACATGTTGTTGAGCTGTATACTTACTGTGACTTTGTGCATCTCTCTTTCAGATCTGCCATGCAATCCACCACTGCCCGACAGCCTCACCCAGATATGCATGCACCGGACCTACCAAGACTGATAAAGCAGTGATGGGTGCCTAACAAGGAAAAATCAAACACAACATGCACACACACTTTCTCTCTCTGTCTCTCTCTCTCTGTCTCACACATACTTATTATCCCCAATGTAAATCACTTGTTTTTACTTGTTTATTTTATGTATCCTCCATTTTAATTTAGGATTGGATATATCTACACTGAAACATGCATGAGAGCATCAGCTGTTCCGGAAGACTGTGTGATCACGCTCTCCGCAGCCGATGTGAGTAAGACCTTTAAACAGGCCAACATTCACAAGGCCGCAGGGCCAGATGGATTACCAGGACGTGCACTCCGAGCATGCGCTGACCAACTGGCAAGTGTCTTCACTGACATTTTCAACCTGTCCCTGACTGAGTCTGTAACACCAACATGTTTCAAGCAAACCACCATATTCCCTGTGCCCAAGAACACTAAGGTAACCTGCCTAAAGGACTACCGACCCGTAGTACTCACGTCTGTAGACATGAATTGCTTTGAAAGGCTGGTCATGGCTCATATCCACACCATTATCCCAGAAATCCTAGACCCACTCCAATTTGCATACTGCCCAAACAGATCCACATATGATGCAATCTCTATTGCACTCCACACTGCCCTCTCCCACCTGGACAAAAGCAACACCTATGTGAGAATGCTATTCATTAACTACAGCTCAGCGTTCAACACCATAGTACCCACGAAGCTCATCATTGAGCTAAGGACCCTGGGACTAAACACCTACCTCTGCAACTGGATCCTAGACTTCCTGACGGTCCACCCACAGGTGGTAACGGTAGGTATCAACACATCCGCCACGCTGATCCGCAACACGGGGGCCCCTCAGGGGTGCTGCTCAGTCCCCTCCTGTACTCCCTGTTCTCTCATGATTTGCACGGCCAGGCACGACTCCAACACCATCATTAAGTTTGCCGATGACACAACAGTGGTAGGCCTTATCACAGACAACGACGAGACAGCCTATAGGGAGGAGGTCAAAGACCTGGCAGTGTGGTGCCAGTAGAACAACCTCTCCCTCAATGTGAAAAAGACAAAAGAGATGATTGTGGACTACGGCAAAAGGAGGACGGAGCATTCCCCCATTCTGCCAGGGAGGCAGTTAGCCTAGTGGTTAGAGCGTTGGACTAGTAACTGAAAGGTTACAAGATCAAATCCCCGAGATGCCAAAGTAAAGAATCTATGAATCTACCGACAAAACCTATTCCCCCTCAGGAGACTGAAAAGATTTGGCATGGGTCCTCAGATCCTCAAAAGTTTCTACAGCTGCACCATCGAGAGCCTCCTGACTGTTTGCATCACTGCCTGGTATGGCAACTGTTTGGCCTCCGACCGCAAGACACTACAGAGGGTAGTGCGTACGGCCCAGTACATCACTGGGGCCAAGCTGCCTGCCATCCAAATGAAAGTGTGATTGATAAAATTAATATACAGTATTGCTTAATGTGCACACACACACATACACACTAGATCCAATGTAAATAAATTATAATAACTTGTTTATTTTATATATGTTCCATTTTATTTGAAGATTGTGGGCAATAAAGTACATTCGCATTTAAAGCAACGTCTTCGGTTTATTGGATATTTCTCTGATTAAAATGTGTGACCGAAAGGAATTCGGCAGACCTGCAACCCTCTGGGAGTGTGTGCAGGTCTTGTCAGCTGGAGCTGAAACAGGGCCCCAACAGCCCTCACATATGTACAGGGTTCCCAGGAGTGGCAGGCAGATAAATATATTATTGTTCTGCTAAAGTATTTTTGTATGTGCCAAGGCCATTCCCTGGCTACCCATCTACATCGCTCCGGTCTCACTGATGTTTGTTCTCGACAGTGAATGTATGTAGCGATCGATAAAGCAGCAGAATTAAATTCAGGATGCGTCGTCTGGGACCCAAGGCCAAGGAATGGAGCGAGAGATGACCTGGAGGTAGTTCCAGAACTCAGCTTTTTATGAAGCAGAAAAACAGAGATGGGTGGCTGACAAGGAAAACAATAAAACACTCTCCTTCCCACTCTCTCTCTCTCTCTCTCTCACACACACACACACACACACACACACACACACACACACACACACACACACACACACACACACACACACACACACACACACACACACACACACACACACACACACACACACACACACACACACACACACACACACACACACACACACCCTACAGCAAAGTTTAAAACACTGAAGGTTTATCATTAATATTCTCATTAATAACTGACAACATTCTATACTGAAATAACTCTCTCACTTGACATTTTTCCCTGATATTAGCACTGACTTTTCTGATAGCTATTTTATTTTGGAAAAATGTACTTACTATGACTGAGCTATGTGGTTGTCTTACCTAGCTATTTTAAAATGAATGCACTAACTGTAAGTCGCTCTGGATAAGAGCGTCTGCTAAATCACTAAAATGTAAATAGGAAGAGAGAGAGCGAGAGCGCAAGAGAGAGAGAGGAGCGAGGGAGAGAGGGAAGGAGAATTATAGGAGGAGAAGTGGAGAAACCGAGGGAGGATCAATGAAGGAGGAAAGCCGACACTTGTGCCTCACACAGAGAGGATTATGGGGAGATATGGAAACATTGTGCCGGGCAGCACCATGACTCAAACAGGCAAACTGAGAGACAGCCAGAAAGGAAGTGTACTGCATTTCAAACTACTTGAAAGGGCTGTAGGAGAGACAGGGAACTACTGTACCACAAAGAAATGTGATGAAACTGTGTTTTCTTTCTGATGAACTATAGTGTTTTCAGTGTTTTCAGCATTTTCAGTGTTTTCAGTGTTTTCTATTATATTAACTGTAGTGTTTTCAGTGTTTTCAGCATTTTCAGTGTTTTCAGTGTTTTCTATTAGATTAACTGTAGTGTTTTCAGTGTTTTCTATTAGATTAACTGTAGTGTTTTCAGTGTTTTCTATTAGATTAACTGTAGTGTTTTCAGTGTTTTCTATTAGATTAACTGTAGTGTTTTCAGTGTTTTCAGTGTTTTCTATTAGATTAACTGTAGTGTTTTCAGTGTTTTCAGTGTTTTCTATTAGATGAACTATAGTGTGTTCAGTGTTTTCTATTAGATGAACTGTAGTGTTTTCAGTGTTTTCTATTAGATTAACTGTAGTGTTTTCAGTGTTTTCAGTGGTTTCTATTAGAGTAACTGTAGTGTTTTCAATGTTTTCAGTGTTTTCTTTCAGATGAACTATAGTGTTTTCAGTGTTTTCTATTAGATGAACTACATTATACTTCAAGCTAGGGGTCAGGGGAAGAGCCTGCTAGATGAAGTGGGGCCTTGATATAGAGTACCAGTCAAAAGGTTGGACACACCTACTCATTCAAGGGTTTTATTTATTTTGACTGTTTCTACATTGTAGAATACTAGTGAAGACATCAAAACTATGAAATAACACATATGGAGTCATGTAATAACCAAAAAAAGTGCTAAGCAAATCAAAATATATTTTATATTTGAGATTCTTCAAATTTGCCACCCTTTGCCTTGATAACAGCTTTGTACACTCTTGGCATTCTCTCAACCAGCTTCACCTGGAATGCTTTTCCAACAGTACTGAAGCAGTTGCCACATATGCTGAGCACTTGTTGGCTGCTTTTCCTTCACTCTGCGGTCCAACTCATCCCAAACCATCTCAATTGGGTTGAAGTCGGGTGATTGTGGAGGTCAGGTCATCTGATGCAGCACTCCATCACTCTCTTTCTTGGTCAAATAGCCCTTACACAGCCTGGAGGTGTGTTGGGTCATTGTCCTGTTGAAAAACAAATGATAGTCCCACGAAGCGCAAACCAGATGGGATGGCGTATCGCTCCAGAATGCTGTGGTAGCCATGCTGGTTAAGTGTGCCTTGAATTCTAAATAAATCACAGACAGTGTCACCAGCAAAGCACCCCCACACCATCACACCTTCTCCTTCTTGCTTCACGGTGGGAACCACACACGCAAAGATCATCTGTTCACCTACTCTTCGACTCACAAAGACATGCCGGTTGGAACCATAAATGTCTAATTTGGACTCATCAGACCAAAGGACAGATTTCCACCGGTCTAATGTCCATTGCTTGTGTTTCTTGGCCCAAGCAAGTCTCTTCTTCTTATTGGTATCCTTTAGTAGTGGTTTCTTTGCAGCAATTAGTCCATGCATGCCTGATTCACGCAGTCTCCTCTGAACAGTTGATGTTGAGTGTCACACCCTGATCAGTTTAACCTGTCCTTGTTATTGTCTACACCCCCTCCAGGTGTTGCTTGTTATCTCTGGTGTATATATCCCTGTGTTTCCTGTCTCTTCAATGCCAGTTCGTATTGTATGTTCCAAGTCAACCAGCGTGTTTTTCCCGTGCTCCTGCCTTTTCTATTCTCTTTTACTAGTCCTCCCGGTTTTGACCCTTGCCGGTTTTCTGGACTCTGTACCCGCCTGCCCTGACCTCGAGCATGCCTGCCACACTGTATCTCCTGCACTCTGAACTGGTTTTGAACTTTTTCCTGTTCACGACCATTCTCTTGCCTACCCCTTTTGGATGTAATAAATATCAAAGACTCAAACCATCTGCCTCTCGTGTCTGCATCTGGGTCTCTCCTTGTGCCCTTATAGTTGAGATGTGTCTGTTACTTGAACTCTGTGAATAATTTATTTGGGCTGCCATCTGAGGTGCAGTTAACTCTAATGAACTTAACCTCCGCAGCAGAGGTAACTCTGGGTCTTCCTTTCCTGTGGCGGTCCTCATGAGAGCCAGGTTCATCATAACGCATGCTGGTTTTTGCGACTGCACTTGAAGAAACCTTTCGGGATTGACTGACCTCCATGTCTTAAAGTAATGATGGACTAGTTTCTCTTTGCGTATTTGAGCTGTTCTTGCCGTAATATGGACTTGGTCTTTTACCAAATAGGGCTATCTTCTGTATATCCCCTACCTTGTCACAACACAACTGATTGGCTCAAACGCATTAAGATGGAAAGAAATTCCACAAATTAACTTTTAACAAGGCACACCTGTTAATTGAAATGCATTCCAGGTGACTACCTCATGAAGCTGGTTGAGAGAATGCCAAGAGTGTGCAAAGCTGTCATCAAGGCAAAGGGTGGCTACTTTGAAGAATCTCAAATATAAAATATAGTTGGATTTGTTTAACACTTTTTTGGTTACTACATGATTCCATGTGTTATTTCATAGTTTTCATGTCTTCACTATTATTCTACATTGTAGAAAATAGTAACACTAATTTAAAAGCCTGGAATGAGTAGGTGTGTCCAAACTTTTGACTGATACTGTATGTGATTGGAGGTATAGTGGTTTATGTGTGCCCCTCTTCCCTCCAACATCTCCTGTGGCATGTTGCATATTTCCCAAAACAACCTCAGTGTTGTGTGTATAGTCACAAGAAAAGTCATACTACCCATGTACATTTTCACTGTCAATGGGTCGGAGCGACAGTAGCAGAGTATGAGACCAGTGTCTTTGTTTGTTTGCGTGTGTACAGTGTCCAACTCAGGACCAGCCAATCAGCAGGCAGACAGGACCAACCAACCGATCAGCAGGCAGGCAGGCAGACAGGACCAACCAACCAACAGATCAGCAGGCAGGACCAACCATCCAACAGATCAGGAGGCAGGCAGGACCAACCAACCAACCGATCAGCAGGCAGGCAGACAGGATCAACCAACCAACCGATCAGCAGGCAGGCAGACAGGACCAACCAACCAACCGATCAGCAGGCAGGCAGACAGGACCAACCAACCAACAGATCAGCAGGCAGACAGGATCAACCAACAGATCAGCAGTCAGGACCAGCCATTCAACAGATCAGCAGGCAGACAGGCCGACAGATCGACAGATGACTAGACTGACCGACAGACAGCTAGACAGACCGACAGATCGACAGATGACTAGACTGACCGACAGATGACTAGACTGACCGACCGACCGACAGATGACTAGACTGACCGACCGACCGACAGATGACCAGACCGACCGACCGACAGATGACCAGACAGACAGATGACTAGACCGACCGACCGACCGACAGATGACTAGACCGACCGACCGACCGACCGACAGATGACCAGACCGACCGACCGACAGATGACCAGACAGCAAACACAGGGATATATACACCAGAGATAACAAGCAACACCTGGAGGGGGTGTAGACAATAACAAGGACAGGTTAAACTGATCAGGGTGTGACACTCAACATCAACTGTGACACTCAACATCAGACAGATGACTAGACCGACCGACCGACCGACAGATGACTAGACCGACCGACCGACAGATGACTAGACCGACCGACCGACAGATGACTAGACCGACCGACAGACCGACCGACAGATGACTAGACCGACCGACCGACAGATGACTAGACAGACAGACAGATGACTAGACCGACCGACAGATGACTAGACCGACCGACAGATGACTAGACCGACCGACCGACCGACAGATGACTAGACCGACCGACCGACCGATGACTAGACTGACCGACAGACAGACAGACAGACAGACAGACAGACAGACAGACAGACAGACAGACAGACAGACAGACAGACAGACAGACAGACAGACAGACAGACAGACCGACCGACAGATGACTAGACCGACCGACCGACCGACAGATGACCCGACCGACAGATGACCCGACCGACCGACCGACCGATGACCCGACCGACCGACCGACAGATGACCCGACCGACCGACCGACCGACAGATGACCCGACCGACCGACCGACCGACAGATGACCAGACCGACCGACCGACAGATGACCCGACCGACCGACCGAACCGACAGATGACCCGACCGACCGACAGATGACCCGACCGACCGACCGACCGACAGATGACCAGACCGACCGACCGACAGATGACCCGACCGACCGACCAACCGACCGACAGATGACCCGACCGACCGACAGATGACCCGACAGACAGACAGACAGACAGACAGACAGACAGACAGACAGACAGACAGACAGACAGGTGAAAACAAACAGCCAGGCTGAGATATCAATTCAGGCTGCCTGTCAGAGCGCTGTCGGACTGGGCTCCATGATGGACAGTGTGGATGTTCCCAGTCGGGACCCAGAGCAGCGGTGAGTAAGTGAACCATGCCAGGCCAGCCAGCACCAGACAGTATGAAGAGCGAGTGCCTAGCAATATCTGCTTTTGCCATGCTAAATCAGCATAAACGCCAAGGCTGGGAGGAGTGCGACTCCCAAGGACATTTTGGGTCTGAGGGTGGGTCTGAAGTGTGTGTGTGTGTGTGTGTGTGTGTGTGTGTGTGTGTGTGTGTGTGTGTGTGTGTGTGTGTGTGTGTGTGTGTGTGTGTGTGTGTGTGTGTGTGTGTGTGTGTGTGTGTGTGTGTGTGTGTGTGTGTGTGTGTGTGT
Source organism: Salvelinus alpinus (assembly GCF_045679555.1). Lineage (NCBI taxonomy): Eukaryota > Metazoa > Chordata > Actinopteri > Salmoniformes > Salmonidae > Salvelinus > Salvelinus alpinus. Next base: position 14,056,556 of record NC_092093.1, on the reverse strand, counting down.
GTGCAAGCTCAAGTGTGTATGCTGAGGTGTGTATTCTGAAGTGTGTATGCTGAAGTGTGTATGCTGAGGTGTGTAAGCTGAAGTGTGTATGCTGAGGTGTGTATGCTGAGGTGTGTATTCTGAAGTGTGTATGCTGAAGTGTGTAAGCTGAGGTGTGTAAGCTGAAGTGTGTATGCTGAGGTGTGTATTCTGAAGTGTGTATGCTGAGGTGTGTATGCTGAGGTGTGTATGCTGAAGTGTGTATGCTGAAGTGTGTAAGCTGAGGTGTGTATGCTGAGGTGTGTATTCTGAAGTGTGTATTCTGAAGTGTGTAAGCTGAGGTGTGTATGCGGAGGTGTGTATGCTGAGGTGTGTATGCTGAGGTGTGTAAGCTGAGGTGTGTATTCTGAAGTGTGTAAGCTGAGGTGTGTATGCGGAGGTGTGTATGCTGAGGTGTGTATGCTGAGGTGTGTATGCTGAGGTGTGTATGCTGAAGTGTGTATGCTGAGGTGTGTATGCTGAAGTGTGTATGCTGAGGTGTGATGGTGTGTTCATGTGTGAACTGTAAATAATAAATAATCCTTGGTAACTCAATTAATCTTCTCGATGGGTATTTAATAATTACTAACATGTTGTACTTGTCTATCTGCATTAAATCAGGCGACAACATGTATTGCTGCAATATTGTGGATGATTCCGTGGTAGTGAATGATGACCTTACTCCCACTGTATTTAAAGTGATGCATTATACAACTACACGCATTAACATCTAGATACAACGATTCATAATAATCACCCATGTGTCACTAACAGCGGGTCAAACGCATGACAACGTCACCCTTTTTCACTCTACATCCTCAATTTATATTTGAATGAAATTACCTGTATGTAGGTGGCGATAGCAATATCATTCCTAACATAATGCATTTGTCTGGTTTGGCAGCAACCATTTATTATTATATATATATTTTTTTAAAGTTTTACCTTTATTTAACTAGGCAAGTCAGTTAACGAATTCTTATTTATAATAACAGCCTACACCGGACAATGATGGGCCAATTATGCACCACCCTATGGGACCAATCACAGCCGGTTGTGATACAGCCTGGATTCAGACCAGGGTGCTTATAGTGACGCCTCAAACACTGAGACGCAGTGCCTTAGACCACTGCGCCACTCGGGAGCCTGAATCATACAGTATTTCTCCTAGTGTATTTGGCTGTGTTATGTGCCTGTTCTTCATGCCCCACTGCTCAGGTCTGGAAATGAATGGCTCTGGGCTCTACAGTGCGACCTGTCTACCACCAGCTGCCAGCCAGTGCCCAGTTTCCCAAGAGCATCTTAAGGCTAAGTTCATCGTTAGAACCTTCGTAGGAGAATCGTTAAGTCTCCGAGCTGTTTACTAAAATCATAGTTGCTAAAGTTGCTCTTGAAAACGCTCGTTATATACAAAATTGTCAATTTCTTTGCAATTTTTACTAACAAGTGTAGGATATAAACATGGTTCGAATGAAAAGATAATTGCTTTAAAAGATACATACAGTATAGGCTACATAGACCTATATATATTATATACATATATTTAAATGATATTGAAGTAAATTTCATGTTCATTTAATTTAGTTTTTTTGTGGTGCTATTTGTATGCTTCTGTCTGTAATGCGTCGATATACACTGAGTGTACAAAACATTAGGAACAACTTCCTAATATTGAGTTGCACGCCCTTTTGCCCTCAGAACAGCCTCAATTCGTCAGGTCATGGACTCTACATGGTGTGGAAAGCGTTCTACAGGGTTGCTGGCCCATGTTGACTCCAATTCTTCCCACAGTTGTGTTAAGTTGGCTGGATGTCCTTTGGGTGGTGGACCATTCTTGATACACACAGGAAACTATTGAGAGTGAAAAACCCAGCAGCGTTGCAGTTCTTGACATACTCAAACCAGTGAGCCTGGCACCTACTACCATACCCTGTTCAAAAGCACTTATTTTGTCTTGCCCATTCACCCTCTGAATGGCACACATACACAATCCATGTCTCAATTAAAAATCCTTATTTAACCTGTCTCCAGCCCTTCATCTACACTGATTGAAGTGGATTTAACAAGTGACATCAATAAGGGATGATAGGGATCATGGGGCGTCAGGTAGCCTAGTGGTTAGAGGCAGGTAGCCTAGTGGTTAGAAGCAGGTAGCCTAGTGGTTAGAGGCAGGTAGCCTAGTGGTTAGAGGCAGGTAGCCTAGTGGTTAGAGGCAGGTAGCATAGTGGTTAGAGGCAGGTAGCCTAGTGGTTAGAGAGCGTTGGACTAGTAACTGAAAGGTTGCTAGATTGAATCCCCGAACTGGCAAGGTAAAGATCTGTTGTTCTGCCCCTGAACAAGGCAGTTAACCCACTTTTCACCTGTAGGCAGTCATTGTAAATAAGAATTTGTTCTTAACTGACTTGCCTGGTAAAATAAAAATGTACCTGGTCAGTCTATGTCATGGAAAGAGCTAATGTTTCGTACACTCAGTATATTTCATGTTGTGTAATGTGCGAAATGACGTGCCAAATGTTGATTTAGTGCATTGTAGCCTGAGCATTAGAACAAGCCGCCCTAATTTGCCATCGGTTATAATATCTCTCCACGTCACGTATACGGCCATCGGTTATAATATCTCTCCACGTCACGTATACGGCCATAGGTTATAATATCTCTCCACGTCACGTATACGGCCATCGGTTATAATATCTCTCCACGTCACGTATACGGCCAGGGGCTGAAGCTCATTGGTGGAACTCGAATTGCTAGGGAGCTGATGAAGTACTCAGATGCTGCCCAGGTCTGTAAATCCTGTCTGGTTGTGATGATCTGATGAAGTACTCAGATGCTGCCCAGGTCTGTAAATCCTGTCTGGTTGTGATGATCTGATGAAGTACTCAGATGCTGCCCAGGTCTGTAAATCCTGTCTGGTTGTGATGATCTGATGAAGTACTCAGATGCTGCCCAGGTCTGTAAATCCTGTCTGGTTGTGATGATCTGATGAAGTACTCAGATGCTGCCCAGGTCTGTAAATCCTGTCTGGTTGTGATGATCTGATGAAGTACTCAGATGCTGCCCAGGTCTGTAAATCCTGTCTGGTTGTGATGATCTGATGAAGTATTCAGATGCTGCCCAGGTCTGTAAATCCTGTCTGGTTGTGATGATCTGATGAAGTACTCAGATGCTGCCCAGGTCTGTAAATCCTGTCTGGTTGTGATGATCTGATGAAGTATTCAGATGCTGCCCAGGTCTGTAAATCCTGTCTGGTTGTGATGATCTGATGAAGTATTCAGATGCTGCCCAGGTCTGTAAATCCTGTCTGGTTGTGATGATCTGATGAAGTACTCAGATGCTGCCCAGGTCTGTAAATCCTGTCTGGTTGTGATGATCTGATGAAGTACTCAGATGCTGCCCAGGTCTGTAAATCCTGTCTGGTTGTGATGATCTGATGAAGTACTCAGATGCTGCCCAGGTCTGTAAATCCTGTCTGGTTGTGATGATCTGATGAAGTACTCAGATGCTGCCCAGGTCTGTAAATCCTGTCTGGTTGTGATGATCTGATGAAGTACTCAGATGCTGCCCAGGTCTGTAAATCCTGTCTGGTTGTGATGATCTGATGAAGTACTCAGATGCTGCCCAGGTCTGTAAATCCTGTCTGGTTGTGATGATCTGATGAAGTACTCAGATGCTGCCCAGGTCTGTAAATCCTGTCTGGTTGTGATGATCTGATGAAGTATTCAGATGCTGCCCAGGTCTGTAAATCCTGTCTGGTTGTGATGATCTGATGAAGTACTCAGATGCTGCCCAGGTCTGTAAATCCTGTCTGGTTGTGATGATCTGATGAAGTATTCAGATGCTGCCCAGGTCTGTAAATCCTGTCTGGTTGTGATGATCTGATGAAGTATTCAGATGCTGCCCAGGTCTGTAAATCATGTCTGGTTGTGATGATCTGATGAAGTACTCAGATGCTGCCCAGGTCTGTAAATCCTGTCTGGTTGTGATGATCTGATGAAGTACTCAGATGCTGCCCAGGTCTGTAAATCCTGTCTGGTTGTGATGATCTGATGAAGTACTCAGATGCTGCCCAGGTCTGTAAATCCTGTCTGGTTGTGATGATCTGATGAAGTACTCAGATGCTGCCCAGGTCTGTAAATCCTGTCTGGTTGTGATGATCTGATGAAGTACTCAGATGCTGCCCAGGTCTGTAAATCCTGTCTGGTTGTGATGATCTGATGAAGTACTCAGATGCTGCCCAGGTCTGTAAATCCTGTCTGGTTGTGATGATCTGATGAAGTATTCAGATGCTGCCCAGGTCTGTAAATCCTGTCTGGTTGTGATGATCTGATGAAGTACTCAGATGCTGCCCTCTGTTCCAATAGTACAGCACCAGCTCGGCCCAGTGCACTCTCATCCTCTGTGTTTACATAGTAGCTCGTCAACTGGAGCACACACACACATATAATTTGCAGCGGTCGCTCACAACTCTCATTTCAATGACTCACAGTACCTCGCTCTGCTTTGTTTATGTGTATTTGTGAATATATTTCCCCTTCACCATCCCCCCCCCAATCATTCAATCTCTCAAATACTGTGTTTGTAAATTATGTCTGAGTGGTGGAGAGTGCCATTGGCTTTCCATAAAGAAGAAATCAAATTGTGCCACCTGGATTTCCTAATATAAGTGTAACGATGTACGCTGAGAGTCGGGAAGCAAGTTCAAGGAGTGAATACATTTAATAAATAAATGAACAAAACAAGAAACACAAACAGCACACCGACATGAAACAGCTACAATGACGACTGGGGAAGAAACCAAAGGGAGTGACATATAAAGGGCAGGTAATCAAGGAGGTGATGGAGTCCAGGTGAGTGTCAATATGCCCGTAACGCTGGTGACAGGTGTGCGCCATAACGAGCAACCTGGTGACCTAGAGGCAGGAGAGGGAGCACATGTGACAGTAAGGAATTTGATGTATAGCATTTACTTTTACTCAAATATGACAATTGAGTACTTTTTCCACCTCTGCTCTCACCATATCTCCACTTTACTACCCTTCTTCTCAGTCGACAACTTTTCCTATCATCTCTGGGAAATATAACGAGCATTGTGGGTAATTAGCCACAAAACGGCTAACATTTTCCCCTTCTATGCACAGCATCCCTCGTCATGCAGATGTGTGCAGATGAGCCTGATGAGATGGCAGTGTTGCTCCCTTTGGAAGGGCTAAACTCCATTGACAATTATTTCTCCTTTACACCAATAACATCAAACCCAGAAGTCCTGACTGAACACTAGTGATGACGCTGCAAAGCCTCCTCAGTGTATTCCTCACTGTAACAAAGGTAATAAAACAACATTCACAACAGCACTCAAAACAACACTTACTTCAAACACTGTGCTGGCACCAGGGAGGGAAAGGGACGGGTTTGAACAGCACGCAATGGAACACAGACAATGATTAGTACAAATAGAGAATCTCCATAACAAGGACTACATTAATTCACTGGCTGCACTGTTAGCCTTGCTTGGGAAACAGTTACAAAACAACGGACACACAATTCAAAAAACAATCGATACACAGTTCAAAAACAGTTCAAACCAAACAATAATGAAGGTTTTGTATGTTATTTCTGAGGAAAAAGCAGTAGACAGCAAGTATTTCTCGTCTGCCCACGTGTTCTCGCACACCCCGAGAGCTCCTGGTCAGCGGGGTGGTGGCACTGGGATCCTCATCTCTCCCAAGTGGACATTCTGTCTTTCTCCCCTGACCCATCTGACCCATCTGTCTTCGCTCTCCTTTGAATTCCATGCTGTCACAGTTACCAGCTCTTTCAAGCTTAACATCCTTATCATTTATCGCCCTCCAGGTTCCCTTGGAGAGTTCATCAATGAGCTTGACGCCCTGATAAGTTCCTTTCCTGAGGATGGCTCACCTCTCACAGTTCTGGGTGACTTTAACCTCCCCACGTCTACCTTTGACTCATTCCTCTCTGCCTCCTTCTTTCCACTCCTCTCCTCTTTTGACCTCACCCTCTCACCTTCCCCCCCTACTCACATGGCAGGCAATATGCTTGACCTCATCTTTACTAGATGCTGTTCTTCCACTAATCTCATTGCAACTCCCCTCCAAGTCTCCGACCACTACCTTGTATCCTTTTCCCTCTCGCTCTCATCCAACACTTCCCACACTGCCCCTACTCGGATGGTATCGCGCCGTCCCAACCTTCGCTCTCTCTCCCCCGCTACTCTCTCCTCTTCCATCCTATCATCTCTTCCCTCTGCTCAAACCTTCTCCAACCTATCTCCTGATTCTGCCTCCTCAACCCTCCTCTCCTCCCTTTCTGCATCCTTTGACTCTCTATGTCCCCTATCCTCCAGGCCGGCTCGGTCCTCCCCTCCTGCTCCGTGGCTCGACGACTCATTGCGAGCTCACAGAACAGGGCTCCGGGCAGCCGAGCGGAAATGGAGGAAAACTCGCCTCCCTGCGGACCTGGCATCCTTTCACTCCCTCCTATCTACATTCTCCTCTTCTGTCTTTGCTGCTAAAGCCACTTTCTACCACTCTAAATTCCAAGCATCTGCCTCTAACCCTAGGAAGCTCTTTGCCACCTTCTCCTCCCTCCTGAATCCTCCTCCCCCTCCTCCCCCCTCCTCCCTCTCTGCGGATGACTTCGTCAACCATTTTGTAAAGAAGGTCGACGACATCCGATCCTCGTTTGCTAAGTCAAACGACACCGCTGGTTCTGCTCACACTGCCCTACCCTGTGCTTTGACCTCTTTCTCCCCTCTCTCTCCAGATGAAATCTCGCGTCTTGTGACGGCCGGCCGCCCAACAACCTGCCCGCTTGACCCTATCCCCTCCTCTCTTCTCCAGACCATTTCCGGAGACCTTCTCCCTTACCTCACCTCGCTCATCAACTCATCCTTGACCGCTGGCTACGTCCCTTCCGTCTTCAAGAGAGCGAGAGTTGCACCCCTTCTGAAAAAACCTACACTCGATCCCTCCGATGTCAACAACTACAGACCAGTATCCCTTCTTTCTTTTCTCTCCAAAACTCTTGAACGTGCCGTCCTTGGCCAGCTCTCCTGCTATCTCTCTCAGAATGACCTTCTTGATCCAAATCAGTCAGGTTTCAAGACTAGTCATTCAACTGAGACTGCTCTTCTCTGTGTCACGGAGGCGCTCCGCACTGCTAAAGCTAACTCTCTCTCCTCTGCTCTCATCCTTCTAGACCTATCGGCTGCCTTTGATACTGTGAACCATCAGATCCTCCTCCCCACCCTCTCCGAGTTGGGCATCTCCGGCGCGGCCCACGCTTGGATTGCGTCCTACCTGACAGGTCGCTCCTACCAGGTGGCGTGGCGAGAATCCGTCTCCGCACCACGTGCTCTCACCACTGGTGTCCCCCAGGGCTCTGTTCTAGGCCCTCTCCTATTCTCGCTATACACCAAGTCACTTGGCTCTGTCATATCCTCACATGGTCTCTCCTATCATTGCTATGCAGACGACACACAATTAATCTTCTCCTTTCCCCCCTCTGATAACCAGGTGGCGAATCGCATCTCTGCATGTCTGGCAGACATATCAGTGTGGATGACGGATCACCACCTCAAGCTGAACCTCGGCAAGACGGAGCTGCTCTTCCTCCCGGGGAAGGACTGCCCGTTCCATGATCTCGCCATCACGGTTGACAACTCCATTGTGTCCTCCTCCCAGAGTACTAAGAACCTTGGCGTGATCCTGGACAACACCCTGTCGTTCTCAACTAACATCAAGGCGGTGACCCGTTCCTGTAGGTTCATGCTCTACAACATTCGCAGAGTACGACCCTGCCTCACACAGGAAGCGGCGCAGGTCCTAATCCAGGCACTTGTCATCTCCCGTCTGGATTACTGCAACTCGCTGTTGGCTGGGCTCCCTGCCTGTGCCATTAAACCCCTACAACTCATCCAGAACGCCGCAGCCCGTCTGGTGTTCAACCTTCCCAAGTTCTCTCACGTCACCCCGCTCCTCCGCTCTCTCCACTGGCTTCCAGTTGAAGCTCGCATCCGCTACAAGACCATGGTGCTTGCCTACGGAGCTGTGAGGGGAACGGCACCTCCGTACCTTCAGGCTCTGATCAGGCCCTACACCCAAACAAGGGCACTGCGTTCATCCACCTCTGGCCTGCTCGCCTCCCTACCTCTGAGGAAGTACAGTTCCCGCTCAGCCCAGTCAAAACTGTTCGCTGCTCTGGCACCCCAATGGTGGAACAAACTCCCTCATGACGCCAGGTCAGCGGAGTCAATCACCACCTTCCGGAGACACCTGAAACCCCACCTCTTTAAGGAATACCTAGGATAGGATAAAGTAATCCTTCTAACCCCCCCCCCCCCTTAAAAGAGTCAGATGCACTATTGTAAAGTGGTTGTTCCACTGGATATCATAAGGTGAATGCACCAATTTGTAAGTCGCTCTGGATAAGAGCGTCTGCTAAATGACTTAAATATAAATGTAAATGTATTTCATCAGAGGACAAGAGTTTAAATGTATCAAAGACTGGAATAATCACTGATGTACAGCCCGGTGGACTCAGTATACCTTGTCTAGTGTTGAAACTGTTTTGTGCAGTTTCTCTCGATACCAAACACACTAGATCCTTTATGATTTCCTCTGTACATCTGCATGAGTATTTAGGACAGCCTCAAGTTAATGTCTGTATCAGTAGTAAACCATATCATCTTGTTTGTGAGTGGATGTTATTCTATTCTGTGGTTGTAGATTGTGTGCTTCTCTCCTACCCTATGAGTCAGAGATGTGTGTGTGTGTGTGTTTGTTTCTGCACACACATGCATGCTCGTGAGTGTGTCTGTGGTCTCTGTGTGTGCGTGTGTGTGTGTTTGTATGCCTGTATATGACACGGGGAGAGGTCTGGCCGTAATAAAGAGACGCTCTGCTTTTTTGATACCAAACTCCAAAAAGCAAGTTCTTCGGCTGTAGTTTTGTCTTATCTTTATTATTGTCCTGTCTTGTGGTCCAGTGCTGCAAAGAAAGACCTAGTTAAGCTGCAGCTGGCCCAGAACAGAGCGGCACGTTTTGCTCTTCATTGTAATCTGAGGGCTGATATAAATACTATGCATACCAGTCTCTCTTGGCTAAGAGTTGAGGAGAGACTGACTGCATCACTTCTTCTTTTTATAAGAAATATTAGTGTTGAAAATCCCAAATTGTTTGCATAGTCAACTTACACACAGCTCTGACACACACACTTATCCCACCAGACATGCCACCAGGGGTCTTTTCACCGTCCCCAAATCCAGAACAAATTCAAGAAAGCTTACAGTATTATATACTGTAGAGCCCGTATTGCATGGAGCTTCCTTCCATCTCATATTGCTCAAATAAACAGCAAACCTGGTTTCAAAAAACAGATAAAGCAACACCTCACGCCTCTCCCCTATTTGACCTAGATAGTTTGTGTGTATGCATTGCCATGTAGGCTACGTGTGCCTTTAAACATGTTTTATGTAGTTCTGTCCTTGAGCTGTTCTTGTTTATTGATGTTCTGTATTACGTCATTCTGTTTTATGTTTCATGTTTTGTGAGGACCCCAGGAAGAGTAGCTGCTGCTTTTGCAACAGCTAATGGGGATCCTATTAAAATACTGATAAAATATGAGTGCGTCTGTATAAACTATGAGTGCGTCTGTATAAAATATGAGTGCGTCTGTATGTGTTTTGGGCGTATTGACACAGACGCATCTCCAGGTGGGATCTGAGTGCTGCCTTGGGGCTTCAACACACAACTGCTTCCTTATTCTGGAGTCTTACAAAAGCTATTGATTTCACGCAGGTAGCTTGTCTTTGTAGGTAGCTTGTCTTTTATATTAATATCAGATCAAACCAACTACCTCCATACAGCATTGTGTTATTTTGGGAGGTACCTCTTTATTATCAATACTGATTTGTATTCTCCTGGTAACCTTGTTACATAGTGATGAACAAATTCAAGATGGCAACTAGATTTTTTATGCTTCTTCATCAGAGTACAGTATGTAGCTTTAGTGTTGTTATGGCTTCTTCATCAGAATACTGTTTGTAGAGTTAGTGTTGTTTTGGTAAGTTTAAGATGTAGTGTCTAGATAGAGACGCTGGGAGATATTTTTGTCATTGGGAGGATTTTTAAGAGGATTTCGAGAGGATAGACAAGACAGAAGGATAATACATACTGATTGACTCTGAATTTATTGCGATTGAGAAACCACTGGAAGTAAAGTATCTAATTTGCATATCATGCTAATTAACTACTTTAAAAGCTACCTCGTTAATGAGGAACAAACTAAACTCAACTCTGAGTCCAGGAGAGAAGTGACCATGGCAACCGTTCATTATTGTTAATGTATTAAGATGCTTAATTATTTTTTATTTTTTATGACACGATTAAATTCTTTTCGCTGAATTGCAAAAGAGCGTAATTTATTTCACATCACCTTACAAATGAATATGTTTTCATGTGAAGTAGTAGGGTTAGGAGGAATACAACATGTGTTATTAGAATATGTCAAAACCGATTCTGAGGTATTACTTATGTCACTATAATGACTTAGTTATAACCTATGCTGACGTACTACTTACAGTATGTCACTATAATGACTTAGTTATAACCTATGCTGACATACTACTTACAGTATGTCACTATAATGACTTAGTTATAACCTATGCTGACATACTACTTACAGTATGTCACTATAATGACTTAGTTATAACCTATGCTGACATACTACTTACAGTATGTCACTATAATGACTTAGTTATAACCTATGCTGACATTGCAGACATATTACAAAGACGCCAGTAAAGACGTTCTCTATATCTTTAAGGTATAAGGCATTGTTGGCATATTGCATCTCAAAGAACCCAGGATGTCAGGGTATTTGACATGTTTGACCAACTAAGCCCCCAAAGATGCGCTTTTTTCCCTAGGCAAGGCAATGCCATGTCTCTTTGTAGGATTATGACATATTCTCCACTAATGATATAGGATTGTGACGTAAGCCAACTCTGCAGGGAGTGAAAAGCTGTCTCATTTGCCTGGTAGAAATTGTTTACATTCTGTGGCAGCTCAGTGACCAGAACTGATTCATTACATCGAACTCCAACTCGGAGATAATTGCTGTTGCTTGTGATTTTGGCAAAAACATCCAGCCATCTTGTCTTCTACCTAGCATAAGGTTACAGAGGCGTTAATGAGTGTTCAGAAAACAGGCCTCTGTTTGCTCCTCACGCACACGCACGCACGCACCCACACACACACACAATACACACACACACACACACAAACGCACAGACAAAACACACACACACACACAAACGCACAGACAATACACACACACACAAACGCAAAGACAATACACACACACACACACAAACGCACAGACAATACACACACACACAAACGCACAGACAATACACACACACCCACACACACACAATACACACACACACACACACACACACACACACACACACACACACACACACACACACACACACACACACACACACACACACACACACACACACACACACACACACACACACACACACACACACACACACACACACACACACACACACACACACACACACACACACACACACACACACACAGACAATACACACACACACACACACACAGACAGTTATTGAAAAGGCAGGAAAAACTGTACCTTGAACTGAACCTGCTCTGCAATTGATAGTGTTTTTCCCTAGTTGTTTAAGATAATGACTTTGTTGATGCATGGGCAGTCAGCGACCTCCACCTTTCTCTACACTAGGCTTCCAGCAGAATACTGTCACAAAACAGCTGATCTGAATTTTCAGGGGCCATGTTTTATATGCAACAACACATTCAGAATGTAATATACCTGTACATGAATAGAGAACTTATGATTTGTGTTTGGCTCAAATGATTATTTTCTTTAACCTTTATTTAACTAGGCAAGTCAGTTAAGAAAACATTTTTATTTTCAATGACGGCCTAGGAACAGTGGCTTAAATGCCTTGTTCAGGGGCAGAATGACAGATTTTCACCTTGTCAGCTCGGGGATTCGATCGCGCAACCTTTCGAATACTGTCCCAACACTCTAACCACTAGGATATCTGCCACCCCATATGACCTAGATCCTATCCATTAGGGGAAATCCACAACAAGTGAGACTAAATGGATGAGCTGATTTTCTTAACGGGAGAGTGTTTGAGTTGACTGTAGAAAGATGGCTATAGCTGGTATCTTGTGGCAGACTGGTGCTTAGAAAGTTGGTGCAATGTATCCAAGGGTTAATATGAAGCTAGTCCAGACAGAAGCACTGATGTGAAGAGAGAGAGAGAGAGAGAGAGAGAGAGAGAGAGAGAGAGAGAGAGAGAGAGAGAGAGAGAGAGAGAGAGAGAGAGAGAGAGAGAGAGAGAGAGAGAGAGAGAGAGAGAGAGAGAGAGAGAGAGATTACAAAAGAAAGATGAACATTTTAAAGGCCACACTTCTGAAACTCCAATAAAGCCAGCTGGCTTTGGGCTCTGTTGGAAAATGGAAAACGGGCTTTAAGTGTTGGAGGAGAGCAGAGGCCAGTGGAGCGGATGGAGAGGGAGGAGAGCCCAGCAGCAGAGCTAGACCATAGCCATTCGGCCCAGTGTGAGAGTGCTCATTTACCATGTTTAAGATTGTGTGACCAGGGGCTCAGCTGGACTTGAGCTACACCGTAAAAACTACTGAGCTCGTTATACTTTAAAAAATGAGGCAACTATATCTAACGTTAACTACATGAGCTTTCTGAGTATTTCCAACATGAGGTATTTAAAAAAATCTAGATTATAAAATAATAATATATAATTATAATATAATGTTCCACAAACACTAACATATTAAGTCCAGAATAATAAAAGTTGTCTAAGATCCAACTTAATTTGATCAATTCCAAAACTGTTATTAATCGATAAATGTACATCATCTTTCTGATAAGTCCCTTTCAGGTGTCTTAATGCTTAACATAATTTCATGTTTTTTGATGATTTGCCATTTTAGCCCACATTAGCAGGCATTGTTGGGCACAGTGTTCATTCCACCAGCAATAACTGGAGGTAGAACTGCATTGAAGTTTGCTGTGTTTGCCTGTGTGATTACGAGTGCTGATGGTTGGAATGGGTGGTATCATGAATGAATGAATGATGAACGGTTTTAATATCCGTTCATCATGATCCATTACACCTCATTTTCTTTCTTCAAACATGCCTACAACATTGTGTAAAAGTATCATAAAGTCCCCCAAACATTTTTACCACATTCCTCTAAAAACAGAGCCACCTGGCAAGTTTTTACAAGAAGTAAACATGATTTAGTTGAGATAAATAGATAGAACATTTTGTAGTTGTTTTGACACACAAATACTTGTTTAGATTATGCATTTCTCATCTGTTGATTTAGTTTTTTGAATTTCAGGTTAGTAAACAAATGAAGTAAAGTACTAATTATATTAAAGTAATGAGATGACAACTAGATTTTTGAATGTTAAAATAGATATATTTTCAAGTATAATTTACTAACCAACTGAATATATTTTTTACAGACTATACAGCTGGTCCTCTAGCCCTGTCATCATCTCTGGGCTTATCCTGAATATCCACGACTTCTTATAAAGTATGTATATTCTTATATAGCATGCAGTAGCTCATACCAATAGGAATAATTCATGATGTCCTAGTGCATCACAGTGTATTATATTTACAGCTATGCTTGCATATTTGTATTGGAAGCAGCCTATGTGTGTGTAGTCCTATGTAGTACAAAGGGCTGTATAAATAGTATAGGGAAAACTCATTGGCGGCTATGTGTCTCATGGGTGATGGTATGACGAGGAAGCAGCCACGGTGATGGTAAACCCTCTTCCAGAGCTACACACACACACACACACACACACACACACACACACACACACACACACACACACACACACACACACACACACACACACACACACACACACACACACACACACACACACACACACACACACAACCCTTTTCCCCCACCCCTGCAGTAATGACAGTATCCGCCCGCTGTGGCGTCCCTCCCTGCTCCTCTGAGCTGCAATATTAACATCCTGGCAGAAAATGATGCGAAGACCTGGGAAGTGCCTCCGACAGCGATATTCCGTGTTACCCCGGTAATCCCTGCGCGCCAGACTAGTTTACCGTAGCCTCTAGGCCTATAGCAGCCCAGCCATGCTTATACCTCCTGTTTACCCCCTTGAAAAGTGACACACACACAAACACACACACAGTTCAACTACACTTAAATGAGAAGGGTGTAGTACTATTTCACCTGGGTGAATGGCAAATCCCCACACCGCCTCTCAGTAGGATGAATCTCCAAGGCTTGGCAAAGGGTCAGACAATCGGGTTCTAATAGCATTTGTTTTCTTTCAAATACTTTAGTTGGGCTTGCTGTCCCAATTTAACTAATAGAGTAGTCCCAAAAGTGCAAATCCAGCTCATCTGGCACTCTAGACATGTTCAATGCAACGGTCAAAGTATTTGAAAGAAAACAAACACTATTTGAACCCAAGTCTGGGAAGGGGTGGTAGGTTGCCTAGTGGTTAGCGTGTTGGGCTAGTAACAGAAAGGTTGGTGGATTGAATCCCTGAGCTGACAAGGTAAACATCTGTAATTTTGCCCCTGAACAAGGCAGTTAACCCACTGTTCCCCGGTAAGCTGTCATTGTAAATAAGAATGTGTTCTTAACTGACTTGCCTAGTTAAATTAAAAAGCATAGGGCTGGTGCAGCATAACTGGCATCATTGCACTATAGTAGAGTACCCAGTGCCAGAGAGATAGGTGATGCAATACTATTCTGATCAGTAAAGAGTGAATGTAGTACTGTGAGGCATTGCATCGGTCTGAGAGTCCATGTTATGCTATTGAGAGATTGGCCTCACCACCTCAGCCATAAATTATAGATACAGTCATTATGAAGTGCATTTATCTTGTTAGGGGCCAAGCCATGGCTCTCTGTTTTGCTGTAGATTTTCTGCTCTGCTTGTTAAGTAGTCAGGGGGAAGGAGAGGGCCTTGCCAAAAGAGGCTGGCGGGATGATGTCTGCCTGAAAATCGACATAAACTCAGCAACAAAAAAAAACTTTCCTTTCTCAGGACCCTGTCTTTCAAAGATAATTCGTAAAAATTCTAATAACTTCACAGATCTTCATTGTAAAGGGTTTAAACACTGTTTCCCATGCTTGTTCAATGAACCATAAACAATTAATGAACATGTCAAGCACAGGAATTGCATAGAGAATGTGTTTGGCTTGCATCAAATGCATTCACACGGACACATACACACAGACACACAGACACACAGACACACAGACACACAGACACACAGACACACAGACACACAGAGACACAGACACACAGAGACACAGACACACAGACACACAGACACACAGACACACTGTAACGATTCTCTAATTCCTCCTCCTCCTCGGACGAGGAAAGGAGAGAGGGATCTGAAGACCAATGTGCAGCGAGGTATGATGACATAACTGATATTTATTGAATTACGAAACGAACACGAAAACACTTGAAAATTACAAAATAACAAACACGACGTAGACAGACCTGAACATGGAACTTACATACAACATGAAGAACGCACGAACAGGTACACGACTACAAACAAACGCTACAGTCCCGTGTGGCACGAACATACATACAGACACAGGAGACAACCACCCACAACGAACACTGTGAAACAACCTACCTAAATATGACTCTCAATTAGAGGAACGCCAAACACCTGCCTCTAATTGAGAGCCATACCAGGCAACCCTTAAACCAACATAGAAACAGACAACATAGAATGCCCACCCAAACTCACGTCCTGACCAACTAACACATACAACAAACTAACAGAAATAGGTCAGGAACGTGACATAACCCCCCCCTAAAGGTGCGTACTCCGAACGCACCACCAAAAGTCTAGGGGAGGGTCTGGGTGGGCATCTGACCACGGTGGTGGCTCCGGCTCCGGACGCTGTCCCCATCCCACCATAATAAATCCCCGCTTCTGTGTCTTCCTCAAGGTGGCGACCCTCGCCACCGACCTTGGACTGGGAACCCTAGACATGGGTCCCGCTGGATTTAGGGGCCGCCCCGGACTGAGGGACGGCAGCTCCGGACTGAGGGACAACACCGGACTGGCTGGCGGATCCTGGCTGGCTGGCTCTGGCGGATCCTGGCTGGATGACGGCTCTGGCTGGTCATGGCTCGCTGACGGCTCTGGCTGGTCATGGCTCGCTGACGGCTCTGGCTGGTCATGGCTGGACGGCTCTGGCTGGTCCTGGCTGGACGGCTCTGGCTGGTCCTGGCTGGACGGCTCTGGCTGGTCCTGGCTGGACGGCTCTGAAGGCTGGTCCTGGCTGGACGGCTCTGAAGGCTGGTCCTGGCTGGACGGCTCTGAAGGCTGGTCCTGGCTGGACGGCTCTGAAGGCTGGTCCTGGCTGGACGGCTCTGAAGGCTGGTCCTGGCTGGACGGCTCTGAAGGCTGGTCCTGGCTGGACGGCTCTGAAGGCTGATCCGGTCTGGCGGAAGGCTCTGGCTGATCCGGTCTGGCGGAAGGCTCTGGCTGATCCGGTCTGGCGGAAGGCTCTGGCTGATCCGGTCTGGCGGAAGGCTCTGGCTGATCCGGTCTGGCGGAAGGCTCTGGCTGATCCGGTCTGGCGGAAGGCTCTGGCTGATCCGGTCTGGCGGAAGGCTCTGGCGGCTCCTGTCTGGCGGACGGCTCTGTAGGCTCTTGGCAGAAGGGCGGCTTTGCAGGCTCATGGCAGACGGGCAGCTTTGCAGGCTCATGGCAGACGGGCAGTTCAGGCGCCATTGGGCAGACGGGCAGTTCAGGCGCCATTGGGCAGACGGGCAGTTCAGGCGCCATTGGGCAGACGGGCAGTTCAGGCGCCATTGGGCAGACGGGCAGTTCAGGCGCCATTGGGCAGACGGGCAGTTCAGGCACCGCTGGGCAGACGGGCAGTTCAGGCACCGCTGGACAGACGGGCACACCTGTAGGGAGGAGACGGAGAGACAGCCTGGTGCGTGGGGCTGCCACAGGACCCACCAGGCTGGAGAGACCTACAGGAGGCTTGATGTTAAGAGGCACCTGAAGGACCGGGCTGTGGGGGAGTACTGGAGCTCTGGTGCGCAGCCTTGGCACCACTCCCCCAGGCTGGAATACTACACCAGCCCGTACCCTCCAGAGTGCAGGCACAGGTTGAACCGGGCTGTGGATGAGCACTGGAGATCTAGTGCCTACTACGCGCACTTCTCTCTTAGGCTCCACTACCACATTTGCCCGGTACGAGCGGAGCGTAGGCATAGGACGCACTGCACCCTCCCAGCGCTCCGGAGACACAGCACGGCAGGATACCCTGGACCGAAACTGCGTACCGGAGACCAGACACGCTGAGCAGGCACAATACACCCCGGCTGGATGCCCACACTCACATGACACTTTCGGGGGGCTGCTCTATAGCGCACCGGGCTATGGGCACGCACTGGCGACACCGTGCGCTTAACCGCATAACACGGTGCCTGACCAGTGACGCGTTGCTTATAATAAGCACGAGGAGTGCGCTCAGGTCTGCTACCTGGCTTAGCCACACTCCTCTCTAGCCCCCCCCAAAAAAAAATTCTGGGGTTGCCTCTCGTACCTGTCCCGCTGCCGTGCTGCCTCCTCATATCGCCGCCGTTCAGCTTTCGCTTTCTCCAGCTCAGCTTTGGGGCGGCGATACTCCCCAGCCTGTGCCCAGGGTCCTTCTCCGTTCAAGATCTCCTCCCATGTCCATGAATCCTGGGATCTCTGCGGTTGCTGTCGCTGCCCTTTTCCCCGCTGCTTGGTTCTGGTAATTTGGTGGGTGGTTCTGTAACGATTCTCTAATTCCTCCTCCTCCTCGGACGAGGAAAGGAGAGAGGGATCTGAAGACCAATGTGCAGCGAGGTATGATGACATAACTGATATTTATTGAATTACGAAACGAACACGAAAACACTTGAAAATTACAAAATAACAAACACGACGTAGACAGACCTGAACATGGAACTTACATACAACATGAAGAACGCACGAACAGGTACACGACTACAAACAAACGCTACAGTCCCGTGTGGCACGAACATACATACAGACACAGGAGACAACCACCCACAACGAACACTGTGAAACAACCTACCTAAATATGACTCTCAATTAGAGGAACGCCAAACACCTGCCTCTAATTGAGAGCCATACCAGGCAACCCTTAAACCAACATAGAAACAGACAACATAGAATGCCCACCCAAACTCACGTCCTGACCAACTAACACATACAACAAACTAACAGAAATAGGTCAGGAACGTGACACACACAGACACACATACACACAGACACACAGAGACACAGAGACACAGACACACAGACACACAGACACACAGACACACAGACACACATACACACAGACACACAGAGACACAGACACACAGACACACTGACACACAGACACACTGACACACAGACACACAGACACACAGACACACAGACACACAGACACACAGAGACACAGACACACAGACACACAGAGACACAGAGACACAGACACACAGAGACACAGAGACACAGACACACAGACACACAGAGACACAGAGACACAGACACACAGAGACACAGAGACACAGACACACAGACACACAGAGACACAGAGACACAGACACACAGAGACACAGAGACACAGACACACAGACACACAGAGACACAGAGACACAGACACACAGAGACACAGAGACACAGACACACAGACACACAGAGACACAGAGACACAGACACACAGAGACACAGAGACACAGACACACAGAGACACAGACACACAGACACACAGAGACACAGAGACACAGACACACAGAGACACAGAGACACAGAGACACAGACACACAGACACACAGAGACACAGACACACAGAGACACAGACACACAGAGACACAGAGACACAGAGACACAGACACACAGAGACACAGACACACAGAGACACAGACACACAGAGACACAGACACACAGACACACAGAGACACAGACACACAGAGACACAGAGACACAGACACACAGACACACAGAGACACAGACACACAGACACACAGAGACACAGACACACAGAGACACAGACACACAGACACACAGAGACACAGACACACAGAGACACAGACACACAGACACACAGAGACACAGACACACAGAGACACAGACACACAGACACACAGAGACACAGACACACAGACACACTGACACACTGACACACTGACACACAGACACACAGACACACAGACACACAGACACACAGACACACAGAGACACAGACACACAGACACACAGAGACACAGAGACACAGACACACAGAGACACAGAGACACAGACACACAGACACACAGAGACACAGAGACACAGAGACACAGACACACAGACACACAGAGACACAGAGACACAGACACACAGAGACACAGACACACAGACACACAGAGACACAGACACACAGACACACAGAGACACAGAGACACAGACACACAGACACACAGAGACACAGACACACAGACACACAGAGACACAGAGACACAGACACACAGAGACACAGACACACAGACACACAGAGACACAGAGACACAGACACACAGAGACACAGAGACACAGAGACACAGACACACAGACACACAGAGACACAGACACACAGAGACACAGACACACAGAGACACAGAGACACAGAGACACAGACACACAGAGACACAGACACACAGAGACACAGACACACAGACACACAGAGACACAGACACACAGAGACACAGACACACAGACACACAGAGACACAGACACACAGACACACAGACACACAGACACACAGACACACAGAGACACAGACACACAGACACACAGAGACACAGAGACACAGACACACAGACACACAGAGACACAGACACACAGAGACACAGACACACAGACACACAGAGACACAGAGACACAGACACACAGAGACACAGACACACAGACACACAGAGACACAGACACACAGACACACAGACACACAGAGACACAGACACACAGAGACACAGACACACAGACACACAGAGACACAGACACACAGACACACAGACACACAGAGACACAGACACACAGAGACACAGACACACAGACACACAGAGACACAGAGACACAGAGACACAGACACACAGAGACACAGACACACAGACACACAGAGACACAGACACACAGACACACAGACACACAGAGACACAGACACACAGAGACACAGACACACAGACACACAGAGACACAGACACACAGACACACAGACACACAGAGACACAGACACACAGAGACACAGACACACAGACACACAGACACACAGAGACACAGACACACAGACACACAGAGACACAGACACACAGAGACACAGACACACAGACACACAGAGACACAGACACACAGAGACACAGACACACACAGACACAGACACACAGACACACAGACACACAGACACACAGAGACACAGACACACAGAGACACAGACACACAGAGACACAGACACACAGAGACACTGAGACACTGAGACACAGACACACAGAGACACAGACACACAGAGACACAGACACACAGACACACAGAGACACAGACACACAGAGACACAGACACACAGAGACACAGACACACAGAGACACTGAGACACTGAGACACAGACACACAGAGACACAGACACACAGACACACAGAGACACAGACACACAGAGACACAGACACACAGACACACAGACACACAGAGACACTGAGATACTGAGACACAGACACACAGACACACAGAGACACAGACACACAGAGACACAGACACACAGAGACACAGACACACAGACACACAGAGACACAGAGACACTGAGACACAGAGACACAGAGACACAGACACACAGAGACACAGACACACAGAGACACTGAGACACTGAGACACAGACACACAGACACACAGAGACACAGACACACAGAGACACAGACACACAGAGACACACAGACACACAGAGACACAGAGACACTGAGACACAGAGACACAGAGACACAGACACACAGACACACAGAGACACAGAGACACTGAGACACAGAGACACAGAGACACAGACACACAGAGACACAGACACACAGAGACACTGAGACACTGAGACACAGACACACAGACACACAGAGACACAGACACACAGAGACACAGACACACAGAGACACAGACACACAGACACACAGAGACACAGAGACACTGAGACACAGAGACACAGAGACACAGACACACAGAGACACAGAGACACAGACACACAGAGACACAGACACACAGAGACACAGACACACAGACACACAGAGACACAGAGACACAGAGACACAGACACACAGACACACAGAGACACAGACACACAGAGACACAGACACACAGAGACACAGAGACACAGAGACACAGACACACAGAGACACAGACACACAGAGACACAGACACACAGACACACAGAGACACAGACACACAGAGACACAGAGACACAGACACACAGACACACAGAGACACAGACACACAGACACACAGAGACACAGACACACAGAGACACAGACACACAGACACACAGAGACACAGACACACAGAGACACAGACACACAGACACACAGAGACACAGACACACAGAGACACAGACACACAGACACACAGAGACACAGACACACAGACACACTGACACACAGACACACTGACACACAGACACACAGAGACACAGACACACAGACACACAGAGACACAGACACACAGACACACAGAGACACAGAGACACAGACACACAGAGACACAGAGACACAGACACACAGACACACAGAGACACAGAGACACAGACACACAGAGACACAGAGACACAGACACACAGACACACAGAGACACAGAGACACAGACACACAGAGACACAGACACACAGACACACAGAGACACAGACACACAGACACACAGAGACACAGAGACACAGACACACAGACACACAGAGACACAGAGACACAGACACACAGAGACACAGAGACACAGACACACAGAGACACAGACACACAGAGACACAGAGACACAGACACACAGAGACACAGAGACACAGAGACACAGACACACAGACACACAGAGACACAGACACACAGAGACACAGACACACAGAGACACAGAGACACAGACACACAGACACACAGAGACACAGACACACAGAGACACAGACACACAGACACACAGAGACACAGACACACAGAGACACAGACACACAGACACACAGAGACACAGACACACAGACACACAGAGACACAGACACACAGAGACACAGACACACAGACACACAGACACACAGAGACACAGAGACACAGACACACAGACACACAGAGACACAGACACACAGAGACACAGACACACAGACACACAGAGACACAGAGACACAGACACACAGAGACACAGACACACAGACACACAGAGACACAGACACACAGACACACAGACACACAGAGACACAGACACACAGAGACACAGACACACAGACACACAGAGACACAGACACACAGACACACAGACACACAGAGACACAGACACACAGAGACACAGACACACAGACACACAGAGACACAGAGACACAGAGACACAGACACACAGAGACACAGACACACAGACACACAGAGACACAGACACACAGACACACAGACACACAGAGACACAGACACACAGAGACACAGACACACAGACACACAGAGACACAGACACACAGACACACAGACACACAGACACACAGACACACAGACACACAGACACACAGACACACAGAGACACAGACACACAGACACACAGAGACACAGACACACAGAGACACAGACACACAGACACACAGAGACACAGACACACAGAGACACAGACACACACAGACACACAGACACACAGACACACAGACACACAGAGACACAGACACACAGAGACACAGACACACAGAGACACAGACACACAGAGACACTGAGACACTGAGACACAGACACACAGAGACACAGACACACAGAGACACAGACACACAGAGACACAGACACACAGAGACACAGACACACAGAGACACAGACACACAGAGACACTGAGACACTGAGACACAGACACACAGAGACACAGACACACAGACACACAGAGACACAGAGACACAGACACACAGACACACAGACACACAGAGACACTGAGACACTGAGACACAGACACACAGACACACAGAGACACAGACACACAGAGACACAGACACACAGAGACACAGACACACAGACACACAGAGACACAGAGACACTGAGACACAGAGACACAGAGACACAGACACACAGAGACACAGACACACAGAGACACTGAGACACTGAGACACAGAGACACAGACACACAGACACACAGAGACACAGACACACAGAGACACAGACACACAGAGACACAGACACACAGACACACAGAGACACAGAGACACTGAGACACAGAGACACAGAGACACAGACACACAGACACACAGAGACACAGAGACACTGAGACACAGAGACACAGAGACACAGACACACAGAGACACAGACACACAGAGACACAGAGACACAGAGACACAGACACACAGACACACAGAGACACAGACACACAGAGACACAGACACACAGAGACACAGACACACAGACACACAGAGACACAGAGACACTGAGACACAGAGACACAGAGACACAGACACACAGAGACACAGAGACACAGACACACAGAGACACAGACACACAGAGACACAGACACACAGACACACAGAGACACAGACACACAGAGACACAGACACACAGACACACAGACACACAGAGACACAGAGACACAGACACACAGACACACAGACACACAGAGACACAGAGACACAGAGACACAGAGACACAGAGACACATACACACAGAGACACAGACACACAGACACACAGAGACACAGAGACACAGACACACAGAGACACAGAGACACAGACACACAGAGACACAGACACACAGAGACACAGACACACAGACACACAGAGACACAGACACACAGAGACACTGAGACACTGAGACACAGACACACAGAGACACAGACACACAGACACACAGAGACACAGACACACAGAGACACAGACACACAGAGACACAGAGACACAGACACACAGAGACACAGACACACAGAGACACAGACACACAGACACACAGAGACACAGACACACAGAGACACAGACACACAGAGACACAGACACACAGAGACACTGAGACACAGACACACAGAGACACAGACACACAGACACACAGAGACACAGACACACAGAGACACAGACACACAGACACACAGACACACAGAGACACAGAGACACTGAGACACAGACACACAGACACACAGAGACACAGACACACAGAGACACAGACACACAGAGACACAGACACACAGACACACAGAGACACAGACACACAGAGACACTGAGACACCGAGACACAGACACACAGACACACAGAGACACAGACACACAGAGACACAGACACACAGAGACACAGACACACAGACACACAGAGACACAGAGACACAGACACACAGACACACAGAGACACAGAGACACAGACACACAGAGACACAGACACACAGACACACAGAGACACAGAGACACAGACACACAGAGACACAGAGACACAGACACACAGAGACACAGACACACAGAGACACAGACACACAGACACACAGAGACACAGACACACAGAGACACAGACACACAGAGACACTGAGACACTGAGACACAGACACACAGAGACACAGACACACAGACACACAGAGACACAGACACACAGAGACACAGACACACAGACACACAGACACACAGAGACACAGAGACACAGAGACACAGACACACAGACACACAGAGACACAGACACACAGAGACACAGACACACAGAGACACAGACACACAGACACACAGAGACACAGAGACACTGAGACACAGAGACACAGAGACACAGACACACAGAGACACAGACACACAGACACACAGAGACACTGAGACACTGAGACACAGACACACAGACACACAGAGACACAGACACACAGAGACACAGACACACAGAGACACAGACACACAGACACACAGAGACACAGAGACACTGAGACACAGAGACACAGAGACACAGACACACAGACACACAGAGACACAGAGACACTGAGACACAGAGACACAGAGACACAGACACACAGAGACACAGACACACAGAGACACTGAGACACTGAGACACAGACACACAGACACACAGAGACACAGACACACAGAGACACAGACACACAGAGACACAGACACACAGACACACAGAGACACAGAGACACTGAGACACAGAGACACAGAGACACAGACACACAGAGACACAGAGACACAGACACACAGAGACACAGACACACAGAGACACAGACACACAGACACACAGAGACACAGACACACAGAGACACAGACACACAGACACACAGACACACAGAGACACAGAGACACAGACACACAGACACACAGACACACAGACACACAGACACACAGAGACACAGAGACACAGAGACACAGAGACACAGAGACACATACACACAGAGACACAGACACACAGACACACAGAGACACAGACACACAGAGACACAGACACACAGACGACACAGAGACACAGACACACAGAGACACAGACACACAGAGACACACGAGACACAGAGACACAGACACACAGAGACACAGACACACAGACACACAGAGACACAGACACACAGAGACACTGAGACACTGAGACACAGACACACAGAGACACAGACACACAGACACACAGAGACACAGACACACAGAGACACAGACACACAGACACACAGACACACAGAGACACTGAGACACTGAGACACAGACACACAGACACACAGAGACACAGACACACAGAGACACAGACACACAGACACACAGAGACACAGACACACAGAGACACTGAGACACTGAGACACAGACACACAGACACACAGAGACACAGACACACAGAGACACAGACACACAGAGACACAGACACACAGACACACAGAGACACAGAGACACAGACACACAGAGACACAGAGACACAGACACACAGAGACACTGAGACACTGAGACACAGACACACAGACACACAGAGACACAGACACACAGAGACACAGACACACAGAGACACAGACACACAGACACACAGAGACACAGAGACACAGAGACACAGACACACAGAGACACAGAGACACAGACACACAGAGACACAGACACACAGAGACACAGACACACATACACACAGAGACACAGACACACAGAGACACAGACACACAGAGACACAGACACACAGAGACACTGAGACACTGAGACACAGACACACAGAGACACAGACACACAGACACACAGAGACACAGACACACAGAGACACAGACACACAGACACACAGACACACAGAGACACTGAGACACTGAGACACAGACACACAGACACACAGAGACACAGACACACAGAGACACAGACACACAGAGACACAGACACACAGACACACAGAGACACAGAGACACTGAGACACAGAGACACAGAGACACAGACACACAGAGACACAGACACACAGAGACACAGAGACACTGAGACACAGACACACAGACACACAGAGACACAGACACACAGAGACACAGACACACAGAGACACAGACACACAGACACACAGAGACACAGAGACACTGAGACACAGAGACACAGAGACACAGACACACAGACACACAGAGACACAGAGACACTGAGACACAGAGACACAGAGACACAGACACACAGAGACACAGACACACAGAGACACTGAGACACAGAGACACAGACACACAGACACACAGAGACACAGACACACAGAGACACAGACACACAGAGACACAGACACACAGACACACAGAGACACAGACACACAGAGACACAGACACACAGAGACACAGACACACAGAGACACAGAGACACAGAGACACAGACACACAGAGACACAGACACACAGACACACAGAGACACAGACACACAGAGACACAGACACACAGACACACAGACACACAGAGACACAGAGACACAGAGACACAGACACACAGACACACAGAGACACAGACACACAGAGACACAGACACACAGAGACACAGACACACAGACACACAGAGACACAGAGACACAGACACACAGAGACACAGAGACACAGACACACAGAGACACAGACACACAGACACACAGAGACACAGAGACACAGACACACAGACACACAGAGACACAGACACACAGAGACACAGACACACAGAGACACAGACACACAGACACACAGAGACACAGAGACACTGAGACACAGAGACACAGAGACACAGACACACAGACACACAGAGACACAGAGACACTGAGACACAGAGACACAGAGACACAGACACACAGAGACACAGACACACAGAGACACTGAGACACTGAGACACAGACACACAGACACACAGAGACACAGACACACAGAGACACAGACACACAGACACACAGAGACACAGAGACACTGAGACACAGAGACACAGAGACACAGAGACACAGACACACAGAGACACAGAGACACAGACACACAGAGACACAGACACACAGAGACACAGACACACAGACACACAGAGACACAGACACACAGACACACAGACACACAGACACACAGACACACAGAGACACAGAGACACAGAGACACAGACACACAGACACACAGACACACAGAGACACAGAGACACAGAGACACAGAGACACATACACACAGAGACACAGACACACAGACACACAGAGACACAGACACACAGACACACAGACACACAGAGACACAGACACACAGACACACAGACACACAGACACACAGACACACAGACACACAGAGACACAGACACACAGACACACAGACACACAGAGACACAGACACACAGAGACACAGAGACACAGAGACACAGAGACACAGAGACACAGAGACACAGACACACAGACACACAGACACACAGACACACAGAGACACAGACACACAGAGACACAGAGACACTGAGACACAGAGACACAGAGACACAGAGACACAGAGACACAGACACACAGAGACACAGAGACACAGAGACACAGAGACACAGAGACACAGAGACACAGAGACACTGAGACACAGACACACAGAGACACAGACACACAGACACACAGAGACACAGACACACAGAGACACAGACACACAGACACACAGACACACAGAGACACTGAGACACTGAGACACAGACACACAGACACACAGAGACACAGACACACAGAGACACAGACACACAGACACACAGACACACAGACACACAGACACACAGACACACAGACACACAGAGACACAGACACACAGACACACAGACACACAGACACACAGAGACACAGACACACAGAGACACAGAGACACTGAGACACAGAGACACAGAGACACAGAGACACAGAGACACAGACACACAGACACACAGAGACACAGACACACAGACACACAGACACACAGAGACACAGACACACAGAGACACAGAGACACTGAGACACAGAGACACAGAGACACAGAGACACAGACACACAGAGACAGAGAGACACTGAGACACAGAGACACAGAGACACAGAGACACAGAGACACAGAGACACTGAGACACAGACACACAGAGACACAGACACACAGACACACAGAGACACAGACACACAGAGACACAGACACACAGACACACAGACACACAGAGACACTGAGACACTGAGACACAGACACACAGACACACAGAGACACAGACACACAGAGACACAGACACACAGACACACAGACACACAGACACACAGACACACAGACACACAGAGACACAGACACACAGACACACAGAGACACAGAGACACAGAGACACAGACACACAGAGACACAGAGACACTGAGACACAGAGACACAGAGACACAGAGACACAGAGACACTGAGACACAGACACACAGAGACACAGACACACAGACACACAGAGACACAGACACACAGAGACACAGACACACAGACACACAGACACACAGAGACACTGAGACACTGAGACACAGACACACAGACACACAGAGACACAGACACACAGAGACACAGACACACAGACACACAGACACACAGACACACAGAGACACAGACACACAGACACACAGACACACAGACACACAGAGACACAGAGACACTGAGACACTGAGACACAGAGACACAGAGACACAGAGACACAGAGACACAGAGACACAGACACACAGACACACAGAGACACAGAGACACAGAGACACAGACACACAGAGACACAGACACACAGAGACACAGAGACACAGACACACAGAGACACAGAGACACAGACACACAGAGACACAGACACACAGAGACACAGACACACAGACACACAGACACACAGACACACAGACACACAGAGACACAGACACACAGACACACAGACACACAGACACACAGAGACACAGAGACACTGAGACACAGAGACACAGAGACACAGAGACACAGAGACACAGAGACACAGAGACACAGAGACACAGACACACAGAGACACAGAGACACAGAGACACAGACACACAGAGACACAGACACACAGAGACACAGAGACACAGACACACAGAGACACAGACACACAGACACACAGAGACACAGACACACAGACACACAGACACACAGACACACAGACACACAGACACACATACACACAGACACACAGAGACACAGACACACAGACACACAGACACACAGACACACAGACACACAGACACACAGAGACACAGACACACAGACACACAGAGACACAGAGACACAGAGACACAGAGACACAGAGACACAGAGACACTGAGACACAGACACACAGAGACACAGACACACAGAGACACAGACACACAGACACACAGAGACACAGACACACAGAGACACAGAGACACAGACACACAGAGACACAGAGACACAGACACACAGAGACACAGACACACAGACACACAGACACACAGACACACAGACACACAGAGACACAGAGACACAGAGACACAGACACACAGACACACAGACACACAGACACACAGACACACAGACACACAGACACACAGACACACAGAGACACAGAGACACAGAGACACAGACACACAGAGACACTGAGACACAGAGACACAGAGACACAGAGACACAGAGACACTGAGACACAGACACACAGAGACACAGACACACAGAGACACAGACACACAGACACACAGAGACACAGACACACAGAGACACAGAGACACAGACACACAGAGACACAGAGACACAGACACACAGAGACACAGAGACACAGACACACAGAGACACAGACACACAGAGACACAGACACACAGAGACACAGAGACACAGACACACAGACACACAGACACACAGAGACACAGACACACAGAGACACAGAGACACAGACACACAGACACACAGAGACACAGAGACACAGAGACACAGACACACAGAGACACAGAGACACTGAGACACAGAGACACAGAGACACAGAGACACAGAGACACTGAGACACAGACACACAGAGACACAGAGACACAGAGACACAGACACACAGAGACACAGAGACACAGACACACAGACACACAGACACACAGAGACACAGACACACAGACACACAGAGACACAGAGACACATAGACACAGAGACACAGACACACAGAGACACAGACACACAGAGACACAGAGACACAGACACACAGAGACACAGAGACACAGAGACACAGAGACACAGAGACACAGAGACACAGAGACACAGAGACACAGACACACAGAGACACAGAGACACAGACACACAGAGACACAGACACACAGACACACAGAGACACAGACACACAGAGACACAGAGACACAGAGACACAGACACACAGAGACACAGAGACACAGACACACAGAGACACAGAGACACAGAGACACAGACACACAGAGACACAGACACACAGAGACACAGACACACAGAGACACAGAGACACAGACACACAGAGACACAGAGACACAGACACACAGAGACACAGAGACACAGACACACAGAGACACAGAGACACTGACACACAGAGACACAGACACACAGACACACAGAGACACAGACACACAGAGACACAGACACACAGACACACAGAGACACAGAGACACAGACACACAGAGACACAGAGACACAGACACACAGAGACACAGAGACACAGACACACAGAGACACAGAGACACTGACACACAGAGACACAGACACACAGACACACAGAGACACAGACACACAGAGACACAGAGACACAGACACACAGAGACACAGAGACACAGACACACAGAGACACAGACACACAGACACACAGACACACAGACACACAGAGACACAGACACACAGACACACAGAGACACAGAGACACAGAGACACAGAGACACAGACACACAGAGACACAGACACACAGAGACACAGAGACACAGACACACAGAGACACAGAGACACTGACACACAGAGACACAGACACACAGACACACAGAGACACAGACACACAGAGACACAGAGACACAGACACACAGAGACACAGAGACACTGACACACAGAGACACAGAGACACAGACACACAGACACACAGAGACACAGAGACACTGACACACAGAGACACAGAGACACAGACACACAGACACACAGAGACACAGACACACAGACACACAGACACACAGAGACACAGAGACACAGAGACACAGAGACACAGAGACACAGACACACAGACACACAGAGACACAGACACACAGACACACAGAGACACAGACACACAGACACACAGAGACACAGAGACACAGAGACACAGAGACACAGAGACACAGAGACACAGACACACAGACACACAGAGACACAGACACACAGACACACAGAGACACAGACACACAGACACACAGAGACACAGAGACACTGACACACAGAGACACAGAGACACAGACACACAGACACACAGAGACACAGACACACAGAGACACAGAGACACAGAGACACAGAGACACAGACACACAGAGACACAGAGACACAGAGACACAGACACACAGAGACACAGAGACAATGGCCACTCATTCAAATAAAATATAATGTTATTAGTCACATACACATATTTAGCAGATGTTATTAGTCACATACACATATTTAGCAGATGTTATTAGTCACGTACACATATTTAGCAGATGTTATTAGTCACATACACATATTTAGCAGATGTTATTAGTCACATACACATATTTAGCAGATGTTATTAGTCACATACACATATTTAGCAGATGTTATTAGTCACGTACACATATTTAACAGATGTTATTAGTCACGTACACATATTTAGCAGATGTTATTAGTCACGTACACATATTTAGCAGATGTTATTAGTCACATACACATATTTAGCAGATGTTATTAGTCACATACACATATTTAGCAGATGTTATTAGTCACATACACATATTTAGCAGATGTTATTAGTCACATACACATATTTAGCAGATGTTATTAGTCACATACACATATTTAGCAGATGTTATTAGTCACATACACATATTTAGCAGATGTTATTAGTCACATACACATATTTAGCAGATGTTATTAGTCACGTACACATATTTAGCAGATGTTATTAGTCACGTACACATATTTAGCAGATGTTATTAGTCACATACACATATTTAGCAGATGTTATTAGTCACATACACATATTTAGCAGATGTTATTAGTCACATACACATATTTAGCAGATGTTATTAGTCACATACACATATTTAGCAGATGTTATTAGTCACATACACATATTTAGCAGATGTTATTAGTCACATACACATATTTAGCAGATGTTATTAGTCCATACACATATTTAGCAGATGTTATTAGTCACATACACATATTTAGCAGATGTTATTAGTCACATACACATATTTAGCAGATGTTATTAGTCACATACACATATTTAGCAGATGTTATTAGTCACGTACACATATTTAGCAGATGTTATTAGTCACATACACATATTTAGCAGATGTTATTAGTCACATACACATATTTAGCAGATGTTATTAGTCACATACACATATTTAGCAGATGTTATTAGTCACATACACATATTTAGCAGATGTTATTAGTCACATACACATATTTAGCAGATGTTATTAGTCACATACACATATTTAGCAGATGTTATTAGTCCATACACATATTTAGCAGATGTTATTAGTCCATACACACATTTAGCAGATGTTATTGCGGGTGTAGCAAAATGCTTGTAAAAAACAGTTTGTGATACAAATGTAAAAAGCATGTCAAACATCCTTCCTCCCATGAAGTTTCTACGTGAGAATTGCCAGAACAACTTGAGATATCAAAAATATGTTCCGCTGCCGTTGGCGTGGAATCACCTTATTCCCTATATAGTGCACTGCTTTTAACTGAAGCCCTATGGAAATTAGTGCACTATATAGGGAATAGCATGCTACTTGGGACGCACATTTGGCCACTGTTCTGTCCATGCCTGTCTGTCATTATGAATGTGCTGCTGTCCGTACTGTAGTTAACTAATGGGAGGTAATGAGCTAAAGATGAAGTCGTCACTCAAGCAACTGTCCTTCTATCTCTCCTCTGCACTCCTCTCCCACCAAGATATGGAGGGTTTGAGAAAGCAGGAAAAAATGTCTACCACCTATTACACGCCCCCATCTATGCATGAGTTTCAGGTA
The DNA here is from genome assembly GCF_045679555.1 of Salvelinus alpinus. Lineage (NCBI taxonomy): Eukaryota > Metazoa > Chordata > Actinopteri > Salmoniformes > Salmonidae > Salvelinus > Salvelinus alpinus. Next base: position 14,022,708 of record NC_092093.1, on the reverse strand, counting down.
CCCACACACTGTATATAAGAGCACACACACACACACACACACACACACACACACACACACACACACACACACACACACACACACACACACACACACACACACACACACACACACACACACACACACACACACACACACACACACACACACACACACACACACACACACACACACACACACACACACACACACACACACACACACAAACATCCACCTTCATCCAACTCTCCATTATTACACACCCTCCCCCTCTCAAAGTGCCAGGTGATCTTGTAGATAGCCCACTATCTCACCAATTACATTATGCAATCAGCCTGCTCAACTTCAGCATATTTTGTAATGGTGGTGGTCATCTCAAGGTCCAACATTCGATGTAAATCTTCAGTTCAAATGCTCAGGGTATATGAAATGGTGTGTGTTTGTTTGTGTGTGCGTGCGTGTGTGCGTGCATATATGTACAGACCCTTAAGAAAATATTCAGACCAATTGACTTTTTCCACATTTTGTTACTTTACAGCCTTATTCTACAATGTATTAAATACAAAAAATTCCTCAGCAATCTACACACAATACCCCATAATGACAAAGCGAAAACATGCTTTCAGAAATGTTTGCAAATGTAATAAACCTAAAAAACAAAAATACTTACATAAGTATTCAGACCCTTTGCTATGAGACTCAGGTTTGAGCTCAGGTCCATACAGTTTCCATTGATCATCATTGAGATGTTTCTACAACTTGATTGGAGTCCACCTGCGGTAAATTCAATTGATTGGACATGATTTGAAAAAGCACACACCTGTCTATATAAGGTCCCACAGTTGACAGTGCATGTCAGAGCAAAAACCAAGCCATGAGGTCGAAGTAACTGTCCGTAGAGCTCAGAGACAAGATTGTTTTGAGGCAGGGGAAGGACAGCTGGGGAAGGACACCAAAACATCTCTGCAGCATTGAAGGTCTCCAAGAACACAGTGGCCTCCATCTTTCTTAAATGGAAGAAGTTTGGAACCACCAAGACTCTTCCTAGATCTGGCCGCCCGGCCAAACTGAACAATCGGGGGAGAAGGGCCTTGGTCAGAGAGGTGATCAAGAACATGATGGTCACTCTGACAGAGCTCCAGAGTTCCTCTGTGGAGATGGGAGAACCTTCCAGAAGGACAACCATCTCAGTAACCATGTTCAGAGTGCACATTCAGAGTGGATGTTCAGAGTGCACGTTCAGCGTGCACAGTCAGAGTGCATGTTCAGAGTTAATGTTCAGAGTGCATGTTCACAGTGAACATTCAGAGTGCATGTTCACAGTGCACATTCAGAGTGCATGTTCCAGAGTCAAAGATCATATGGAGAACATAAAGATTTAACTCATAAAGATAACCTACATGAAGATAACCTAACAAAGATAACTAACAAAGATAACCTACATGAAGATAACCTACATAAAGATAGCATAACATAAATATAACATAACATAAAGATAATCTACATGAAGATAATTTCACATAAAGATAACATAACATAAAGATAATGTAATATAACATAGAGGTAACCTACATGAAGATAACCGACATAAAGATAACAGAACATAAAGATAACATAACATAAAGATAAACTAACATAAAGATAACATACTGTACATAAAGATAACATACTGTACGTAAAGAGAACATGACATAAAGATAACATAACATAAAGATAACTAACATAAAGATAACCTACATAAAGATAACCAAACATAAAGACAACCTAACATAATGAAAACATATAGAAAGATAACATAACATAAAGATAACATAACATAAAGACAACAATCATAAAGATAACATAACATAAAGATAACCTGACATAAAGATAACCTAACATCAAAATAACATAACATAAAGATAACATAACATATATATAACCTAATATAAAAATAACCTACATGAAGATAACATAACATCAAGATAACCAAACATGAAGATAACTTAATATAAAGATAACATAAAGATAATGTACAGTAGGGCTGCACAATATAATTGTGTAACCGACAATTATGGGCAATAACCGTGAATTAAAAAGAAAATTGTCATAATCGTCTTAATATCTTTATTTTATGAGGGGGGATTCTAGTTTATTTGCAAGTAGATAGGTATAGTTTACCCGATAGCAGTTTTCATTTTTACATGATGTGGGTAAAGATGATAATCATTTTACGAGCAAAATGGAGCGGTTGGGAGGAGAACACTGGCGTACAGGACACCTAGTCCCTGCAAGGAGCGGGGGCCCACGAGCTCTGGGGCCATTGCGCCTGTAATCAATGTCTTGTTTTTGACAGTAACCCTCCAAAAAGTAATTCCTAAATCTTTTTCATTTCCATGTGTACTAGGAGGCTAAGTGTTTGTTTTTTGACCTTGAGGAATGTGACTGATCAAAGCGCCTCAGGACCTCTTGCCGTTGTCAAGGCTACAATGGGGCCAGCGCAATGAGTGTAGCTTACTGAGGTGTTTAAAATCAGATATCAGACCAAGAGCCTAATGCTTCTTAGGTAGCTGTTTTATGATTATTGTTTTAGAAAACGACCTTTCCGCAGACGCGATAGTTATAGGGATGGTTAAAAACAGCTTGATTGCCATAGCAACATCAGAGAAACTGGGAAGAAGGGAGCGGTGCTTCAATTACAGCTGTTCTGCAACAACTTTAATTGAGCCTCTCATTCTCGTTAATTGCCGGCCTCAAATCATTACGGAAAGAGATTATCTGTATAGGAAGTTCTGTGGACAGGTTGTCTGGACACTAGACAGCCAATAAATTGGCAGGTGCAAACAGATTCTCATCTTTAGCGGACAACAGTTCTTAAGGGCTCAAATTAAAATATATATATATTTCTTCTTACTGGAGAACTGGTGTTTCAGTTGAGTGGTTGCAATATGAACAGTCCCTTATCTCTGGTATATCTTGTCATGCATCATTCAAGACTTAGTTTAAATTGTGTGCGGCGCAATGGACATATAATGTACAATGACTCAGGAAGACTTCAGAAGATCAGGGGAGTCTCTCAAGTTGGATTTCATTTCATTTACTTTGATTGCAGCCCATTTGTGTAGACTATTAGCCAGTCAAACCCTGCTGAGTTCAACAATAAATAGTGGCTAAATGTAAACTTAAGCTAAGGATTTTCCTCATTGTTAGGCTATTTGATGTGTAATTTTTTATAAAAACTGTATAAATAGCAGCTAAATACTGTATATAGCTATAAGTAGTAGGCTACACTGCATAATGAAACAATCCCTAGTAAGCTAGTGTTTTGAGGATGGACTGGCTGTATTATTTGGCATTAATAGACTGGTTTTACAAACAACTTCTACCCAGAGCACAAAGATGGCTCATGTCATGCAGGTTCAGATAGGCTATACAGGAGAGCTGCTGGGGGTTCCAGAGAAACTGCGTTATGCCAGTGGAGAAGCTTCATTTCCAAAAGTTCCCAGCAGTCAAAACAATTTGGGGTGTGAAACTCCATAATGGTCACAGTCCTACAATACATTTCCAATATCACACCACAGTCCCTTTGACCTCCAATCGCTTTGCTACTGTAGCTAGCACCATTAGTGATACTGCTATTACAATCATTACTAGCTAGCACCATTAGTGATACTGCTATTACAATAATTACTAGCTAGCACCATTAGTGATACTGTCATTACAATGATTCCTAGCTAGCACCATTAGTGATACTGCTATTACAATAATTACTAGCTAGCACCATTAGTGATACTGTCATTACAATCATTCCTAGCTAGCACCATTAGTGATACTGTCATTACAATCATTACTAACTAGCACCATTAGTGATACTGCTATTACAATCATTCCTAACTAGCACCATTAGTGATACTGCTATTACAATCATTACTAGCTAGCACCATTAGTGATACTGCTATTACAATAATTCCTAGCTAGCACCATTAGTGCCACTGCTATTACAATCATTCCTAGCTAGCACCATTAGTGATACTGCTATTACAATCATTACTAGCTAGCACCATTAGTGATACTGCTATTACAATAATTCCTAGCTAGCACCATTAGTGCCACTGCTATTACAATCATTCCTAGCTAGCACCATTAGTGCCACTGCTATTACAATAATTCCTAACTAGCACCATTAGTGATACTGCTATTACAATAATTCCTAGCTAGCACCATTAGTGATACTGCTATTACAATCATTCCTAGCTAGCACCATTAGTGATACTGCTATTACAATAATTCCTAGCTAGCACCATTAGTGATACTGCTATTACAATAATTCCTAGCTAGCACCATTAGTGATACTGCTATTACAATCATTCCTAGCTAGCACCATTAGTGATACTGCTATTACAATAATTCCTAGCTAGCACCATTAGTGATACTGCTATTACAATAATTACTAGCTAGCACCATTAGTGATACTGTCATTACAATCATTCCTAGCTAGCACCATTAGTGATACTGCTATTACAATAATTCCTAGCTAGCACCATTAGTGATACTGCTATTACAATAATTCCTAGCTAGCACCATTAGTGATACTGCTATTACAATAATTCCTAGCTAGCACCATTAGTGATACTGCTATTACAATAATTCCTAGCTAGCACCATTAGCGATACTGCTATTACAATAATTCCTAGCTAGCACCATTAGCGATACTGCTATTACAATAATTCCTAGCTAGCACCATTAGTGATACTGCTATTACAATCATTACTAGCTAGCACCATTAGTGATACTGCTATTACAATAATTCCTAGCTAGCACCATTAGTGATACTGCTATTACAATAATTCCTAGCTAGCACCATTAGCGATACTGCTATTACAATAATTCCTAGCTAGCACCATTAGCGATACTGCTATTACAATAATTCCTAGCTAGCACCATTAGTGATACTGCTATTACAATCATTACTAGCTAGCACCATTAGTGATACTGCTATTACAATAATTCCTAGCTAGCACCATTAGCGATACTGCTATTACAATAATTCCTAGCTAGCACCATTAGCGATACTGCTATTACAATAATTACTAGCTAGCACCATTAGCGATACTGCTATTACAATCATTCCTAGCTAGCACCATTATTGATACTGCTATTACAATAATTCCTAGCTAGCACCATTAGTGATACTGCTATTACAATAATTCCTAGCTAGCACCATTAGTGATACTGCTATTACAATAATTCCTAGCTAGCACCATTAGTGATACTGCTATTACAATAATTACTAGCTAGCACCATTAGCGATACTGCTATTACAATCATTCCTAGCTAGCACCATTAGTGATACTGCTATTACAATAATTCCTAGCTAGCACCATTAGTGATACTGCTATTACAATAATTCCTAGCTAGCACCATTAGCACCATTAGTGCTAATGGTGGGGGAGGAGTTGCAAAGGGGGAGGAGTTGCAATCTACTGCAGAGATAGCCTGCAAAGTTCTGTCATACTTTCCAGGTCTATGCCCAAACAGTTCGAACTTCTAATTTTAAAAATTAATCTCTCCAGAAATAAGTCTCTCACTGTTGCCGCCTGCTACCGACCCCCCTCAGCTCCCAGCTGTGCCCTGGACACCATCTGTGAATTGATCGCTCCCCATCTAGCTTCAGAGTTTGTTCTGTTAGGTGACCTAAACTGGGATATGCTTAACACCCCGGCAGTCCTACAATCCAAGCTTGATGCCCTCAATCTCACACAAATCATCAAGGAACCCACCAGGTACAACCCTAAATCCGTAAACATGGGCACCCTAATAGACATTATCCTGACCAACCTGCCCTCCAAATACACCTCTGCTGTCTTCAATCAAGATCTCAGCGATCACTGCCTCATTGCCTGTATCCGCCACGGGTCCGCGGTCAAACGACCACCCCTCATCACTGTCAAACGCTCCCTAAAACACTTCTGCGAGCAGGCCTTTCTAATCGACCTGGCCCGGGTACCCTGGAAGGATATTGACCTCATCCCGTCAGTTGAGGATGCCTGGTCATTCTTTAAATGTTACTTCCTCACCATATTAGACAAGCATGCTCCGTTCAAAAAATGCAGAACCAAGAACAGATATAGCCCTTGGTTCACTCCAGACCTGACTGCCCTCGACCAGCACAAAAACATCCTGTGGCGAACTGCAATAGCATCGAAGAGCCCCCGCGATATGCAACTGTTCAGGGAAGTCAGGAACCAATACACGCAGTCAGTCAGGAAAGCAAAGGCCAGCTTTTTCAAGCAGAAATTTGCATCCTGTAGCTCTAACTCCAAAAAGTTCTGGGATACTGTAAAGTCCATGGAGAACAAGAGCACCTCCTCCCAGCTGCCCACTGCACTGAGGCTAGGTAACACGGTCACCACCGATAAATCCGTGATAATCGAAGACTTCAACAAGCATTTCTCAATGGCTGGCCATGCCTTCCTCCTGGCGACTCCAACCTTGGCCAACAGCCCCGCCCCCTCCGCTGCTACTCGCCCAAGCCTCCCCAGCTTCTCCTTTACCCAAATCCAGATAGCAGATGTTCTGAAAGAGCTGGAAAACCTGGACCCATACAAATCAGCTGGGCTTGACAATCTGGACCCCCTATTTCTGAAACTGTCCGCCGCCATTGTCGCACCCCCTATCACCAGCCTGTTCAACCTCTCCTTCGTATCATCTGAGATCCCCAAGGATTGGAAAGCTGCCGCGGTCATCCCCCTCTTCAAAGGGGGAGACACCCTGGACCCAAACTGTTACAGACCTATATCCATCCTGCCCTGCCTATCTAAGGTCTTCGAAAGCCAAGTCAACAAACAGATCACTGACCATCTCGAATCCCACCGTACCTTCTCCGCTGTGCAATCCGGTTTCCGAGCCGGTCATGGGTGCACCTCAGCCACGCTCAAGGTACTAAACGATATCATAACCGCCATCGATAAAAGACATTACTGTGCAGCCGTCTTCATCGACCTGGCCAAGGCTTTCGACTCTGTCAATCACCATATTCTTATCGGCAGACTCAGTAGCCTCGGTTTTTCTAATGACTGCCTTGCCTGGTTCACCAACTACTTTGCAGACAGAGTTCAGTGTGTCAAATCGGAGGGCATGTTGTCCGGTCCTCTGGCAGTCTCTATGGGGGTACCACAGGGTTCAATTCTCGGGCCGACTCTTTTCTCTGTATACATCAATGATGTTGCTCTTGCTGCGGGCGATTCCCTGATCCACCTCTACACAGACGACACCATTCTATATACTTCCGGCCCTTCCCTGGACACTGTGCTATCTAACCTCCAAACGAGCTTCAATGCCATACAACACTCCTTCCGTGGCCTCCAACTGCTCTTAAACGCTAGTAAAACCAAATGCATGCTTTTCAACCGTTCGCTGCCTGCACCCGCACGCCCGACTAGCATCACCACCCTGGACGGTTCCGACCTAGAATATGTGGACATCTATAAGTACCTAGGTGTCTGGCTAGACTGCAAACTCTCCTTCCAGACTCATATCAAACATCTCCAATCCAAAATCAAAGCAAGAATCGGCTTTCTATTCCGCAACAAAGCCTCCTTCACTCACGCCGCCAAACTTACCCTAGTAAAACTGACTATCCTACCGATCCTCGACTTCGGCGATGTCATCTACAAAATAGCTTCCAATACTCTACTCAGCAAACTGGATGCAGTTTATCACAGTGCCATTCGTTTTGTTACTAAAGCACCTTATACGACCCACCACTGCGACCTGTATGCCCTAGTCGGCTGGCCCTCGCTACATGTTCGTCGTCAGACCCACTGGCTCCAGGTCATCTACAAGGCTATGCTAGGTAAAGTGCCGCCTTATCTCAGTTCACTGGTCACGATGGCTACACCCACCCGCAACACGCGCTCCAGCAGGTGTATCTCACTGATCATCCCTAAAGCCAAAACCTCATTTGGACGCCTTTCCTTCCAGTTCTCTGCTGCCTGCGACTGGAACGAATTGCAAAAATCTCTGAAGTTGGAGACTTTTATCTCCCTCAACAACTTTAAAAATCTGCTATCCGAGCAGCTAACCGATCGCTGCAGCTGTACATAGTCCATCTGTAAACTACCCACCCAATTTACCTACCTCACCCCCCATACTGCTTTTATTTATTTACTTTTCTGCTCTTTTGCACACCAGTATCTCTTCTTGCACATGATCATCTGATGATTTATCACTCCAGTGTTAATCTGCTAAATTGTAATTATTCGATTTATTGCCTACCTCATGCCTTTTGCACACATTGTATATAGATTCTCTTTTTTTTTTCTACCATGTTATTGACTTGTTTATTGTTTACTCCATGTGTAACTCTGTGTTGTCTGTTCACACTGCTATGCTTTATCTTGGCCAGGTCGCAGTTGCAAATGAGAACTTGTTCTCAACTAGCCTACCTGGTTAAATAAAGGTGAAATAAAAAAATAAAAAATAAAAAATTAGTGATACTGCTATTACAATAATTCCTAGCTAGCACCATTAGTGATACTGCTATTACAATAATTCCTAGCTAGCACCATTAGTGATACTGCTATTACAATAATTCCTAGCTAGCACCATTAGTGATACTGCTATTACAATAATTCCTAGCTAGCACCATTAGTGATACTGCTATTACAATAATTCCTAGCTAGCACCATTAGCGATACTGCTATTACAATAATTACTAGCTGGCACCATTAGTGATACTGCTATTACAATCATTCCTAGCTAGCACCATTAGTGCCACTGCTATTACAATAATTCCTAACTAGCACCATTAGTGCCACTGCTATTACAATAATTACTAGCTAGCACCTTTAATGCCACTGCTATTACAATAATTGCTAGCTAGCACCATTAGTGCCACTGCTATTACAATAATTCCTAGCTAGCACCCTTAGTGCCACTGCTATTACAATCATTCCTAGCTAGCACCCTTAGTGCCACTGCTATTACAATCATTCCTAGCTAGCACCATTAGTGATACTGCTATTACAATAATTACTAGCTAGGACCATTAGTGTCACTTTCATTACAATAATTACTAGCTAGCACCATTAGTGTCACTTTCATTACAATAATTACTAGCTAGCACCATTAGTGATACTGCTATTACAATAATTCCTAGCTAGCACCATTAGTGATACTGCTATTACAATAATTACTAGCTAGCACCATTAGTGTCACTTTCATTACAATAATTACTAGCTGGCACCATTAGTGATACTGCTATTACAATCATTCCTAGCTAGCACCATTAGTGCCACTGCTATTACAATAATTCCTAACTAGCACCATTAGTGCCACTGCTATTACAATAATTACTAGCTAGCACCTTTAATGCCACTGCTATTACAATAATTGCTAGCTAGCACCATTAGTGCCACTGCTATTACAATAATTCCTAGCTAGCACCCTTAGTGCCACTGCTATTACAATAATTACTAGCTAGCACCATTAGTGTCACTTTCATTACAATAATTACTAGCTAGCACCTTTAATGCCACTGCAATTACAATATTTACTAACTAGCACCCTTAGTGCCACTGTCATTACAATAATTACTATTTAGCACCATTAGTGCCACTGCTATTACAATAATTACTAGCTAGCACCATTAGTGATACTGCTATTACAATAATTCCTAGCTAGCACCATTAGTGCCACTTTCATTACAATAATTACTAGCTAGCACCATTAGTGCAATGTCATTACAATAATGACTTTCTAATTTAACTAAGCACGACAATAATCAGGATGAGAGTGATGATGGTAACTGTGATGAAGAAGATAATGATGATGATGGTGATGATGATGAGGATGATGAACAGAAAGAGGATAAAGGAGAGGACAGTGTAGGAGATTGCAGAAAGATCAGTCTCAACACTCAGAATCTCTTTAAAAGGAACTGCACTGACATCTGGTGGAAACAGAGAGTACTATAGTACAGTCAAAGATGGTGGATAAATGAAGATGACACAAACATGCCGTTAACCATTTGAAAAAAGAGTCACTGTTCCAGTCTGCTTATGGCCAGGCACCACACCCCAATAGGGTAATTTTTGTCAATGAATCACATCTCAATCAACTTTTTCCAGTAGAATGTAGACACAAATAGAATACTTTTTTGTATTACAATTTTTCTGAAATTTTGTATTAAAATGTGCAAATTAAGTGATATTAATGGCCTAAAATACAACCAAATTGATAATTAAATTTTAGCCTGTGGTGCCTGGTGTCTCTCCCATAGGTACCAATGCGATGCCAGCTGACTGTATATGAACCAGATACCATCTGGGTCTGGTCTGCTTAGTTCACTGACTGTATATGAACCAGATACCAGCTGGGTCTGGTCTGCTTAGTTCACTGACTGTATATGAACCAGATACCAGCTGGGTCTGGTCTGCTTAGTTCTCTGACTGTATATGAACCAGATACCAGCTGGGTCTGGTCTGCTTAGTTCACTGACTGTATATGAACCAGATACCAGCTGGGTCTGGTCTGCTTAGTTCACTGACTGTATATGAACCAGATACCAGCTGGGTCTGGTCTGCTTAGTTCACTGACTGTATATGAACCAGATACCAGCTGGGTCTGGTCTGCTTAGTTCACTGACTGTATATGAACCAGATACCAGCTGGTCTGGTCTGCTTAGTTCACTGACTGTATATGAACCAGATACCAGCTGGGTCTGGTCTACTTAGTTCATTGATTTTATATGAACCAGATACCAGCTGGGTCTGGTCTGCTTAGTTCACTGACTGTATATGAACCAGATACCAGCTGGTCTGGTCTGCTTAGTTCACTGACTGTATATGAACCAGATACCAGCTGGTCTGGTCTGCTTAGTTCATTGACTGTACATGTACTAGAAAAGTCTAGGGTACAGTACAATAATCCCCTTTGCATCATGGTCTGTGAATGACCTTTCACCTCTCTGTATCCTCTGACCTATGTGACCTCAATGACCTAGGTTACTACAGACCATGTAGACACACCTTTCCATTACAAATATGACCTGAGTAGCAATATTACACCAGTCTCTTAAGATTGCTTTTTTAGAGGAATCTTGAAAGGGAATAAAACAGAATAAAACGAAATGAAGGACAAAACAAATACATATTAAAGACCAGGCGAAGTATTTAGTAACATCAATATGATGTAATGAAGCTAAAATACTAAACTTGTAGGTTAATACAGATTCAGAGAAACAACTCTTTTTGTTAAATTGCTATATTGTTTGAAGTCAATATAACTTCACAGAATATCCAAAATAATTTTAGGGGAGCCTTCTCTGCTAAACTTCTATGCTTCTTACAGCACTATTAAGAGGCTGCGTCTGAGACCGTCGCCATGTGCCTTTGAACTTCAGGAACCCCGATTATGTTGCTGTCCGCTTCAGTGGTGCTGAAACGGCACTGTTAGTTTATGCGGACATTATACACTCATGACACTTGAGACAAAGTAACCACGTTAGTTGTTTGGGGATATAGCTGGGCTGTCTATCTCAAATGGGCCATTGGAATCAGATGGTGCAGTATTGCCTTCTGGACACTGGGTGACACTACTCTGTAAGTAAAGCCAGTGGCAAACCTCACCATTGAATAAATGATCAAAGTTGGCCCTATTACTCCTTTATAGACGAAAGCTGTTTTAACATGAACGTAATCTCCAACACGTGTCTTGCGTGATTTTACAATGTTATGTTCATAAAATCGCTCAGCCACAGCATTTATTCTTAAATTGTCTGTATTGAGTGATGCCATAGATAACAGGTCTTAGTCGTTTTAAGTCTGAGTCTATTTCGTCTAGACCTGTACCCTTAGTATAGTCCTAATACTCTTAGGTGCAGGGGTCAAGTGAGTGGATATGTAGCACCGGGGAGTGGAGGAGGGTGAAGTTGCCCCTAGACGCTGATCTTGGGTCCGTTTTGCATTTAACCCAATGCTTTTAATTATCTTAAACCCTCATTCATTATAGTGTTACTAACTCTGAACATTTGCTGAATCGGCGCACATATCTGATTAGTAAACCGATTGCCCATGTCAATAAAACGTAATTGATTGAGCTGACCCCACTCTAGGAACTGAGATGGAGATGAGAGGGTAGACAGTGACTAGGCCACTGTCCATGCAAGGACATGGCGGAGTATGAATATGTCCACGTTTTATGGCCGTGCTTTATAGCTGTGTGAAGGAAGAATGAATTGCATTGACCCTGGCCAGCCTGGTAGCCGGGACTGTAAATGGATTAGCTCTTGCCAGCGCTCTTTAATTTTACACCACATACATGTTTGGTACTTAAAACGATGGCATGTGCAATGTCAAAAAATGTAAAGTGGGCAAATTGACATTACGGCCTGCCGTGCCGCGGAAGAGCCCATGCGTTTAGTGCACCGTGACCAAAAGTGCCATGGCCGCTTCCTCGCTTTCGTGGTGCTTATATAGGCTAGGTGACGGCCAAACCTCTCTCTCTCCCCGACGCTGATGCAATGGCACAAGGTAGCAGATTGTCAAACTGCGGGCGAGTAGCCGCGGAGGGGACATAAACCCAATAATCGGTGCCACAGGGCCAACTATCAGTGCGGCTCCAGAACAGCAATCTGACACGGGCATACATGCGCACTGCAGTTTATAGGCAATTCGAGTCTCCTCCGAAGGAGCCACACGCAGCAGTGACTATTCCGACCTCAGCCTTCTCCAGGTCCTGTTTCCGCCGCAGCCTTTTCCACACGATTTTGGACCAAAAACATTGCCGCTGCGTCAGACTCTAACTTCGTCAGGCCCCATCGCTCGGATCCAGCGGAAGCCTGGTGTGTCAAGTGAAGGTACGTGTTTTTTCTCTTCTGGGCTGGCGGTCTCCGTGCATGGTGAAAACGTAGTGAGGTGAGCTCCGGGCTCGGTCCATATTATTCCAGTCCATCCTTGCCTGGCCTGTTGACTGCGTCGCGTCTGCTCTTGAGTTCATGGTGACAGAATAGCGGTCATGGTTGGAATGACGGGTCCCTTTAATAACACCGTTCTGGCCGGGTGTGCTGTGTTAGGTCCTGCTCCGAGTAGCCTAAGCAAACAGTTGTTTCCATACGATCTGTGTTCAAAAACGTCGCATGCAAGGTGCACGAAAGAGAGTGCATGTCTAAAGCAGAAATCCACTTTAGGCTACAACGTATCGTACAATGTATCGCGGAAAGTATCCATTGAATTGATTAACGGGGCAGGGAAGGTACCAGGGTAGTCTATATCTGACATGCACATAATTTATTGTGAGCCATTTCAGGTGTGAGAATTGTAATGTCCGGGGACCTGCTGCTGATGTGTTGTTGCTCATACGCTGCAGGTGTTTGCACTATTGTGATGTTGTCAGGGAAACTCTGAGCTGCACACCGATCAACACACTGGTTTAGAGGCGTAGATACAAAGTTAAGTGCTCTCACATCGGCTTCTGACCTCACCCCTGAAAACGTGAGAGAAATGCATGACATGGTCATATTTGTATGACGGCGATATTATACTGAATGGACAAAAGCCTGTTGTCGGAGGAGTGAATGTTGCTGATGCTGTAGCGCAATCATAATATTTACCCTAATTAACATCAGAAATTACATTGGACGAACATCTTCCGTGCACGCGCCACGCACAACTAGACAGACAGGGCACGGGTTCGTCGGGTTATTGGTTGATGACAGACAGTGGTTAGGCTAGCCTAAGGTGCCAAGGGATGATTCAACCTGGTCTCAGAGCATTTCGTATTATTCTGTACATAAATCCGAGGCACACCATTTAGTATGGTATATTTCATTTTGTGAATGTCCATGATCCATTTCGTATGATACATTATGAATTACAAATTGTATGATAAATACAAATTTGCAAAATGTACAATATGTTACGAATTTGCTACATTTACAATATGTTATGAATTTGCAAACATATGATATGTTACGATTTCAAATGTGTTGTGGCTAACGTTGGCTAGGTGACTAACACTAACGTTAACTAGCTGGCTAATTTTAGCTAGGCTAGGCATTAGGGTTAAGGTTAGGTGTTATAGGTTCAAGGGTTAAGGTTACGGTTGGAGTTAGGGGAAGTGTTAGCTAACATGTTTAAGGTTACGGTTAGAGTTAGGGGAAGTGTTAGCTAACATGTTTAAGGTTACGGTTACAGTTAGGGGAAGTGTTAGCTAACATGTTTAAGGTTACGGTTAGAGTTAGGGGAAGTGTTAGCTAACATGTTTAAGGTTACGGTTACAGTTAGGGGAAGTGTTAGCTAACATGTTTAAGGTTACGGTTAGAGTTAGGGGAAGTGTTAGCTAACATGTTTAAGGTTACGGTTAGAGTTAGGGGAAGTGTTAGCTAACATGTTTAAGGTTACGGTTAGAGTTAGGGGAAGTGTTAGCTAACATGTTTAAGGTTACGGTTAGAGTTAGGGGAAGTGTTAGCTAACATGTTTAAGGTTACAGTTAGAGTTAGGGGAAGTGTTAGCTAACATGCTAAGAAGGTTCAAAGTAGATCAAAAGTAGTAGAAAGTTGCAAATGCCCTCAAATGCTATAGTTGGCCGTGATGAGATTAGAACACACAACCTTTGAGTTACTAGATGTTCGCATTTTACGCCTACCCATCCACCCCAACCAAACACTCTTATTTACTTTTTTTGCCAAAAGTAACCCTCTGTCCTATGTACCCATGCCAAATGGAACGTATCATACTAATTTGACGTCTGGTCTATGAGACCAGGCTGGAAAAGGTGATTCTTCACCCCAGCCATCCATATGAGCACAAGATGTTGAAAATACATCTTTCAACCAGTTTTGCTCACTGAGAAGCTTGGATCTGCATGTGATGCGACACGAGAATGACGAGCGGCCCATACTTCATATTGTGTGTGATCATTCAAGACACCGCAACACAGCCCTTGAAAGACTGAGAGCCTTGAGCTGCAGCCTACACATCCCATCATGAAGCCAACGGAAGGGTCTCTGGGGCACACGGGATTCTGACTCAGTTTAATTCCCATCCAGATCCAGCCTTGTATATACTCACATTCTCTCTGAACATGCACATGGTTTAGATTTCATGTTGCTGTTGTTTTGTCAACTTGAGTTTGGGTTCGTTTTGTGGTTACGGAGGCATTCACAAGCGAGATCATAATTCAGTAGTCTATTCATCGATCTCAGTTGGCATGGACTAAAGAGTAGGGTTGGAGCACACTATTCTGTTACATTGTATCATTCATTATGTAGCAGGTCACTCAAGTAGTGGCCTTGGTGCTATACACATCCCATCATGAAGCCAACTGGGAAGTGTCTCTGAGGCTATAGCCTACACATCCCATCATGAAGCCAACTGGGAAGTGTCTCTGAGGCTATAGCCTACACATCCCATCATGAAGTCAACTGGGAAGTGTCTCTGAGACTATAGCCTACACATCCCATCATGAAGTCAACTGGGAAGTGTCTCTGAGGCTATAGCCTACACATCCCATCATGAAGTCAACTGGGAAGGGTCTCTGAGGCTATAGCCTACACATCCCATCATGAAGCCAACTGGGAAGTGTCTCTGAGGCTATAGCCTACACATCCCATCATGAAGCCAACTGGGAAGGGTCTCTGGGGCTATAGCCTACACATCCCATCATGAAGCCAACTGGGAAGTGTCTCTGAGGCTATAGCCTACACATCCCATCATGAAGCCAACTGGGAAGGGTCTCTGGGGCTATAGCCTACACATCCCATCATGACGCCAACTGGGAAGGGTCTCTGAGGCTATAGCCTACACATCCCATCATGAAGCCAACTGGGAAGGGTCTCTGAGACTATAGCCTACACATCCCATCATGAAGCCAACTGGGAAGTGTCTCTGGGGCTATAGCCTACACATCCCATCATGAAGCCAACTGGGAAGGGTCTCTGAGGCTATAGCCTACACATCCCATCATGAAGCCAACTGGGAAGTGTCTCTGAGGCTATAGCCTACACATCCCATCATGAAGTCAACTGGGAAGTGTCTCTGAGACTATAGCCTACACATCCCATCATGAAGTCAACTGGGAAGTGTCTCTGAGACTATAGCCTACACATCCCATCATGAAGTCAACTGGGAAGTGTCTCTGAGGCTATAGCCTACACATCCCATCATGAAGCCAACTGGGAAGGGTCTCTGAGGCTATAGCCTACACATCCCATCATGAAGTCAACTGGGAAGTGTCTCTGAGACTATAGCCTACACATCCCATCATGAAGTCAACTGGGAAGTGTCTCTGAGGCTATAGCCTACACATCCCATCATGAAGTCAACTGGGAAGTGTCTCTGAGACTATAGCCTACACATCCCATCATGAAGCCAACTGGGAAGTGTCTCTGAGGCTATAGCCTACACATCCCATCATGAAGTCAACTGGGAAGGGTCTCTGAGGCTATAGCCTACACATCCCATCATGAAGTCAACTGGGAAGTGTCTCTGAGACTATAGCCTACACATCCCATCATGAAGCCAACTGGGAAGTGTCTCTGAGGCTATAGCCTACACATCCCATCATGAAGCCAACTGGGAAGGGTCTCTGAGGCTATAGCCTACACATCCCATCATGAAGCCAACTGGGAAGTGTCTCTGGGGCTATAGCCTACACATCCCATCATGAAGCCAACTGGGAAGGGTCTCTGAGGCTATAGCCTACACATCCCATCATGAAGCCAACTGGGAAGTGTCTCTGAGGCTATAGCCTACACATCCCATCATGAAGCCAACTGGGAAGTGTCTCTGGGGCTATAGCCTACACATCCCATCATGAAGTCAACCGACTAGGAAGGGTCTTTATTTCTCTTACGCTCATATTCTCTCAATCAGCTGCAGTCTACATTATTTATTTCATTGCTAGGGAACATACATTCTTTATTTTCCTAGACACACACAATTTCAATCTAGGCACAAATGTGCATTTTATGACAGTTAATCAAGCAATTAAAAGGGATGCTTCCCATACCTTTATATTAGTTACTCAACCATATAGGCCTACCTAAACCATTTGTTAGCTTGACTATTTCCAACAATACGCTTTGTAGCAACACTAGGCAGTTAAGACGATGAAATGGTTCCAGCAAAACTCGACGCCTTTGCCCTTTGGACAACTAGCAATTCAATTCAATTTTATTTTATATAGCCCTTCGTACATCAGCTAATATCTCGAAGTGCTGTACAGACACCCAGCCTAAAACCCCAAACAGCTAGTAATGCAGGTGTAGAAGCACGGTGGCTAGGAAAAACTCCCTAGAAAGGCCAAAACCTAGGAAGAAACCTAGAGAGGAACCAGGCTATGAGGGGTGGCCAGTCCTCTTCTGGCTGTGCCGGGTGGAGATTATAACAGAACTATGCCAAGATGTTCAAAAATGTTCATAAGTGACAAGCATGGTCAAATAATAATCATGAATAATTTTCAGTTGGCTTTTCATAGCCGATCATCAAGAGTTGAAAAACAACAGGTCTGGGACAGGTGGCGGTTCCATAACCGCAGGCAGAACAGCTGAAACTGGAATAGCAGCAAGGCCAGGCGGACTGGGGACAGCAAGGAGTCACCACGGGCGGCAGTCCCGACGCATGGTCCTAGGGCCCAGGTCCTCCGAGAGAAAGAAAGAGAGAAGGAGAAAATTAGAGAGAGCCAAGATTTTCAAAATGTTCATAAATGACAAGCATGGTCAAATAATAATCAGGAATAAATCTCAGTTGGCTTTTCATAGCCGATCATTAAGAGTTGAAAACAGCAGGTCTGGGACAGGTAGGGGTTCCATAACCGCAGGCAGAACAGTTGAAACTGGAATAGCAGCAAGGCCAGGCGGACTGGGGACAGCAAGGAGTCACCACGGCCGGTAGTCCCGACGTATGGTCCTAGGGCTCAGGTCCTCCGAGAGAAAGAAAGAGAGAAGGAGAAAATTAGAGAGCGCCAAGATTTTCAAAATGTTCATAAATGACAAGCATGGTCAAATAATAATCAGGTATAAATTTCAGTTGGCTTTTCATAGCCGATCATTAAGAGTTGAAAACAGCAGGTCTGGGACAGGTAGGGGTTCCGTAACCGCAGGCAGAACAGTTGAAACTGGAATAGCAGCAAGGCCAGGCGGACTGGGGACAGCAAGGTGTCATCATGCCCGGTAGTCCTGACATATGGTCCTAGGGCTCAGGTTCTCAGAGAGAAAGAGAGAACGAAAGAATTAGAGAGAGCATACTTAAATTCACACAGGACACTGGATAAGACAGGAGAAGTACTCCAGGTAACCAACTGACCCTAGCCCCCCGACACATAAACTACTGCAGCATAAATACTGGAGGCTGAGACAGGAGCGGTCAGGAGACACTGTGGCCCCATCCGAAGAAACCCCCGGACAGGGCCAAACAGGAAGGATATAACCCCACCCACTTTGCCAAAGCACAGCCCCCGCACCACTAGAGGGAAATCCTCAACCACCAACATTACAATCCGGAGACAAGGCCGAGTATAACCCACAAAGGTCTCCACCACAGCACAAACCAAGGGGGGGCGCCAACCCAGACAGGAAGATCACGTCAGTAACTCAACCCACTCAAGTGACGCACCCCTCCTAGGGACGGCATGAAAGAGCACCAGCAAGCCAGTGACTCAGCCCCTGTAACAGGGTTAGAGGCAGAGAATCCCAGTGGAGAGAGGGGAACCGGCCTGGCAGAGACAGCAAGGGCGGTTCGTTGCTCCAGAGCCTTTCCGTTCACCTTCACACTCCTGGGCCAGACTACACTCAACCATATGACCTACTGAAGAGATAAGTCTTCAGTAAAGACTTAAAGGTTGAGACCGAGTCTGCGTCTCTCACATGGGTAGGCAGACTGTTCCATAAAAATGGAGATCTATAGGAGAAAGCCCTGCCTCCCGCTGTTTGCTTAGAAATTCTAGGGACAATTAGGAGGCCTGCGTCTTGTGACCGTAGCGTACGTATTGGTATGTACGGCAGGACCAACTCGGAAAGATAGGTAGGAGCAAGCCCATGTAACGCTTTATAGGTTAACAGTAAAACCTTGAAATCAGCCCTTGCCTTAACAGGAAGCCAGTGTAGGGAAGCTAGCACTGGAGTAATATGATCAAATTTCTTGGTTCTAGTCAGGATTCTAGCAGCCGTATTTAGCACTAACTGAAGTTTATTTAGTGCTTTATCCGGGTAGCCGGAAAGTAGAGCATTGCAGTAGTCTAACCTAGAAGTAACAAATGCATGGATTAATTTTTCTGCATCATTTTTGGACAGAAAATTTCTGATTTTTGCAATGTTACGTAGATGGAAAAAAGCTGTCCTTGAAACAGTCTTGATGTGTTCGTCAAAAGAGAGATCAGGGTCAAGAGTAACGCCGAGGTCCTTCACAGTTTTATTTGAGACGACTTTACAACCATCAAGATGAATTGTCAGATTTAACAGAAGATCTCTTTGTTTCTTGGGACCTAGAACAAGCATCTCTGTTTTGTCCGAGTTTAAAAGTAGAAAGTTGTCAGCCATCCACTTCCTTATGTCTGAAACACAGGCTTCTAGCGAGGGCAATTTTGGGGCTTCACCATGTTTCATTGAAATGTACAGCTGTGTGTCATCCGCATAGCAGTGAAAGTTAACATTATGTTTTCGAATAACATCCCCAAGAGGTAAAATATATAGTGAAAACAATAGTGGTCCTAAAACGGAACCTTGAGGAACACCGAAATGTACAGTTGATTTGTCAGAGGACAGACCATTCACAGAGACAAACTGATATCTTTCCGACAGGTAAGATCTAAACCAGGCCAGAACTTGTCCGTGTAGACCAATTTGGGTTTCCAGTCTCTCCAAAAGAATATGGTGATCGATGGTGTCAAAGGCAGCACTAAGGTCTAGTAGCACGAGGACAGATGCAGAGCCTCGGTCTGACGCCATTAAAAGGTCATTTACCACCTTCACAAGTGCAGTCTCAGTGCTATGATGGGGTCTAAAACCAGACTGAAGCATTTCGTATACATTGTTTGTCTTCAGAAAGGCAGTGAGTTGCTGCGCAACAGCTTTTTCTAAAATTTTTGAGAGGAATGGAAGATTCGATATAGGCCGATAGTTTTTTATATTTCCGGGTCAAGGTTTGGCTTTTTCAAGAGAGGCTTTATCACTGCCACTTTTAGTGAGTCTGGTACACATCCGGTGGATAGAGAGCTGTTTATTATGTTCAACATAGGAGGGCCAAGCACAGGAAGCAGCTCCTTCAGCAGTTTAGTAGGAATAGGATCCAGTATGCAGCTTGAAGGTTTAGAGGCCATGATTATTTTCATCATTGTGTCAAGAGATATAGTACTAAAACACTTAAGTGTCTCTCCCGATCCCAGGCCCTCGCAGAGCTGTGCGGATCCAGGACAGCTAAGCCCTGGAGGAATACGCAGATTCAAAGAGGAGTCCGTAATTTGCTTTCTAATGGTCATGATCTTTTCCTCAAAGAAGTTCATGAATTTATTACTGCTGAAGTGAAAGCCATCCTCTCTTGGGGAATGCTGCTTTTTAGTTAGTTTCGCAACAGTATCAAAAATAAATTTTGGATTGTTCTTATTTTCCTCGATTAAGTTG
This sequence comes from Salvelinus alpinus, assembly GCF_045679555.1. NCBI lineage: Eukaryota > Metazoa > Chordata > Actinopteri > Salmoniformes > Salmonidae > Salvelinus > Salvelinus alpinus. The sequence goes on along the minus strand of NC_092093.1, from coordinate 14,002,133 downwards.
GAAAAGTAGGATGATCGAGCAGCAGTGAGGGCTCTTCGGTACTGCACGGTACTGTCTTTCCAAGCTAGTCGGAAGACTTCCAGTTTGGTGTGGCGCCATTTCCGTTCCAATTTCCTGGAAGCTTGCTTCAAAGCTCGGGTATTTTCTGTATACCAGGGAGCTAGTTTCTTATGACAAATGTTTTTCGTTTTTAGGGGTGCAACTGCATCTAGGGTATTGCGCAAGGTTAAATTGAGTTCCTCAGTTAGGTGGTTAACTGATTTTTGTCCTCTGATGTCCTTGGGTAGGCAGAAGGAGTCTGGAAGGGCATCAAGGAATTTTTGTGTTGTCTGAGAATTTATAGCACGACTTTTGATGCTCCTTGGTTGGGGTCTGAGCAGATTATTTGTTGCGATTGCAAACGTAATAAAATGGTGGTCCGATAGTCCAGGATTATGTGGAAAAACATTAAGATCTACAACATTTATTCCATGGGACAAAACTAGGTCCAGAGTATGACTGTGGCAGTGAGTAGGTCCAGAGACATGTTGGACAAAACCCACTGAGTCGATGATGGCTCCGAAAGACTTTTGGAGTGGGTCTGTGGACTTCTCCATGTGAATATTAAAATCACCAAAAATTAGAATATGATCTGCTATGACTACAAGGTCTGATAGGAATTCAGGAAACTCAGAGAGGAACGCTGTATATGGCCCAGGAGGCCTGTAAACAGTAGCTATAAAAAGTGATTGAGTAGGCTGCATAGATTTCATGACTAGAAGCTCAAAAGACGAAAACGCCATTTTTTTTTTTTTGTAAATTGAAATTTGCTATCGTAAATGTTAGCAAAACCTCCGCCTTTGCGGGATGCACGGGGGATATGGTCACTAGTGTAACCAGGAGGTGAGGCCTCATTTAACACAGTAAATTCATCAGGCTTAAGCCATGTTTCAGTCAGGCCAATCACATCAAGATTATGATCAGTGATTAGTTCATTGCCTATGACTGCCTTTGAAGTGAGGGATCTAACATTAAGTAACCCTATTTTGAGATGTGAGGTATCACGATCTCTTTCAATAATGGCAGGAATGGAGGAGGTCTTTATCCTAATAAGATTGCTAAGGCGAACACCGCCATGTTTAGTTTTGCCCAACCTAGGTCGAGGCACAGACACAGTCTCAATGGGTATGGCTGAGCTGACTACACTGACTGTGCTATTGGCAGACTCCACTAAGCTGGCAGGTTGGCTAACAGCCTGCTGCCTGGCCTGCACCCTATTTCATTGTGGGGCTAGAGGAGTTAGAGCCCTATCTATGTTGGTAGATAAGATGAGAGCACCCCTCCAGCTAGGATGGAGTCCGTCACTCCTCAGCAGGTCAGGCTTGGTCCTGTTTGTGGGTGAGTCCCAGAAAGAGGGCCAATTATCTACAAATTCTATCTTTTGGGAGGGGCAGAAAACAGTTTTCAGCCTAATGCATCATTAATGCTTATCTAATACAGTGAAGCTTCGCAAATGGAAGCAAATTGATTGGGTAAGTAGCCTTAATCCCTCACTGAATAAGTAAACAGACATATATTGTGGTAACAGATACCGTCATTATTATCAGTCCGTTATCCCTGGCACGCAGGCGGTAGCACCATATTGAGGCCAGTCTTGAGATAGGCCTATTATTGGGCTTCGATAGACAATGGCTCTCATTTGTTCTCCGCAGCCAGGATAAACATGTAAATCCAGTAGGCCTGGATCTACAGGCCTACTGATGAAGTTGTAAAATGAGTGTAGTCTAAAACATGTTTTAATAAAGTGTTTAATAACACCATTAGCAATTATATACATTGCTGTTCTATCTTTATAATTTTGTAAAAACAAACCTATTTTGATGGAATGGAAACTCTCTCTCCTTCTCGCTCTCTTTGGTTTGTAATTCAGACCTTAATCCTCTCATCCATAGCTTCATTCCACTTTGTCTATTTTCATTTTGAGACTAATCACTGAGGTTAGATGGGGTGGCATAAGGTTAGATGGGGAGCATGAGGATAGATGGGATGGCATGAGATTAGATGCGGTGGCATGAGGTTAGATGGGGTGGCATGAGGGTAGATGGGGTGGCATGAGGGTAGATGGGGTGGCATGAGGGTAGATGGGGTGGCATGAGGGTAGATGGGGTGGCATGAGGGTAGATGGGGTGGCATGAGGTTAGTTCGGGTGGCATGAGGTTAGTTCGGGTGGCATGAGGTTAGTTCGGGTGGCATGAGGTTAGTTCGGGTGGCATGAGGTTAGATGGGGTGGCATGAGGTTAGATGGGGTGGAATGAGAGTAGATGGGGTGGCTTGAGAGTAGATGGGGTGGCTTGAGAGTAGATGGGGTGGCATGAGGGTAGATGGGGTGGCATGAGGGTAGATGGGCTTTCAACAGTCCACAGTCACACAATCTGGATCAAATGACCAGGAACGATGATCTTCGAGGCTCACAGTTGTTTTTTTCCTAACAGTTAGTTTTGTCCCTGTGCCTTACATTGCTTTCTGAGCCACCATGCATCAGCCAAGAAGATTTCTCTTCAAACATCAGTTAGATTGTTTCCTCCGTTTGTTGCCGAGCCTGTCTCCAAGCCTGCCTGTCCTCTGTACAGTGACGATTTTAGCATGTAAATCTTAGTGGGGCAAAAAAAAAATGTGGGATGCATGCCAGCAAAGCCACTACACAACACTAAACAATACATTTAATTGCACTATAATGGTGACAAACGGCCTACATAAAGCTGTCCCAACAGCTGTCCCAACATCTTACCAATGCTACACCTGGCTATCAGCAAAGCCTTGTCTGGCAGCGAAAAAGTTCATTCAGCCTCATTTACTTCCTTTTAAAAAAACATAGCTGATATGGCTGACTTGCTTAAACAAATGTGGTTTCTACTGACAATTGAGATGTACAAACTATGGCATAAGGGGACGACAAGTGGATAAGAGGCAATCCGTAATTTTGATTAAGACATTAATGAGCGAGCTAGGACAGACGTAGTCAATATAACTATTTATTCAGCACTTTTGAAATGTACAGTGACACAATTCAGAATGAGCCGTTCTTACAGTCTTCTCCCTGTACACTAATTTAGAACCGTAGGATAAATAAATGGGGCATATAAGCAGAAAATGAAAGCTCTTACAATATTCAATGATTACATTTCTCTAAGACAGGTTATAGGCTACAGGTGCACCACCAAGTCAGAACAGTAGACAAAACTAAGAGGGGTAAATAGACCAAATTATTAGGGTGAGGCACATGGTCTACTAACATCTTACTACACAACATACACTCAGTATTACTTTCTTAGCTACAGTACACATTATCTCCCTGGTATATTACATACATACAATACATTTTTGAACTCACCTTGTTGCGCTGTGCTCACTTGAACAGGAAGGTGGTGCGGCGGTCCTTCGTGGGCAAATTTTGTCATCAAAGTCTGGCATTCTCTGGATTTATGGTTCTTTCAAAACAACTGGGAACTCTGAAAAAAAACAAGGTCAAATCATGATGACGTCATTATCTTCAATTTTCAATTCCGAGTTGGATGACTGTTCAAAACGTATTTTCCCAGTCGGAGCTCGTGTATTCCCGACTTCCCAGTTGTGTTGAACTCACTGAAGTCAAGGTTTTACAGTTCCGACTTAACAGTTGTTTTGAGCTCAGTACAAATCATGCTTCATTGACAGCATGGCCAATGTTGAATGTTTATCATTTTAAACTTGGAAAAGAGACCCTTAATCCCAGATTTGGGAACACACAGCTAGTCACTGATTCCTTCCAAACCACTCATTGTTGAATTTGCAATTTCCAACTTGTGCAATGTTTATGTCCAATGGCTGATGAGCACCGATACGTTTTATCTGTAATTTCTCTTCATTATTTCTCTTCATATGACAAGGATTAAAAAGGATTTGCCAGTAGATTGTTGACTTGATTCATGATGATGACTGATAGCTAAGATTTTGAAAGTATGATGTTGACATGATCAGTCCAATCAAGGCTACGGTAGATATAACGTGATTTGACGTCATTTTATCTGTGGCCAATGACCTTGAGCCTTCTTGGATGGGCACTTCTAATGTAACTCTATGGCAACACCCAAAGGGCTAGAATTTTCGAGGTCTACCCTTAGACTTGGCGGTGACGTAGTGTCCCCATGAGTGACAGAACACTGAGCCGATCTCGGCGTAACGCTCCATATTTTCTCCTGGCTTGCCCCACCACCACAGAAAGCACTGAGCTAGGCTGAAACACCTACATTTTGGAGCTGCCTTACTCAAGAAAACAAAAAAGAGACCATGTTTGTAACGGGCTTTATTAACTCAATGATATATATACATATACAGTATATTGCTAAAAATGTGGTACTCAAAACAGGTGGGTCGCACTGCCTCTGTAGAACTTAACTAAACTGGTACCTTGTCATTAGCACACCAAGATACTTGGTTCATTTCAAGCATCATAGTGCCGATTACATTACAGAAAAAAAAGTGCTATCGAGAACCTAAAAGGATTATGTAGTTGTCCCCATAGGAGAACCCTTTGAAGAACCCCTTTTGATTCCAGGTAGAACCCTTTTGAGTTCCGTGTAAAACCCTTTACACAGAGGGTCTACATGGAATCAAAAAGGGTTCTCCTATGGGGACAGCCGAAGAACTCTTTTGGAGTGTATGCCGTGTTTGACTCAATGTTTATTGGCTTGATATAGGCTAAGTATACATCCGTTTTACATACCACTGTTTGCCCAGATATCTTAGCCTAGATCCCTTTCTCAACACTGGAGGGATGACATGAGAGCTGAATAGAGAAAAAGCATAAAGCAAACACTGTTTGATGGAGCGTTCCCAGTTTACATGCCTCATATTACACAAATAAAGGCCCTGGGAGGGTGAGAGAGCATCACTGGTAGCTTCAGTAATGCCGCCAGGCAAGGAAGGATGTTAGCATTGTTTATACTCCCAGCTGTGTATTGCGTTCCAATTCCATTTATGCAGTCAATAGGGCCATGCTGTAAACAACAGAACGTGCTGCTTTTCTGCTCTGACAACTCTTTAAAACTCTTTAAAAATATAATCCTATTTTCTGTCTGCGTGTGTGTGTGTGTGCCTTCGTACTCACCTATGTGTGCACGTGTGAATTTAAGTGTTTGTGTACAGTACCAGTCAAAAGTTTGGACACACCTACTCATTCCAGGGTTTTTCTTAATTTTTACTATTTTATACATTGTAGAATAAAAGTGAAGACATCAAAATGATGAAAGAACACATATGGCATCATGTAGTAATCAAAAAAGTGTAAAACAAATAAAAATATATTCTATATTTGAGATTCTTCAAAGTAGCCACTCTTTCCCTTGATGACAGCTTTGCACACGCTTGTCATTCTCTCGACCAGCTTCATCTGGAATGCTTTTCCAACAGTCTTGAATGAGTTCCCACATATGCTGAGCACTTTTCGTCCACTTTTCCTTCACTCTGCGGTTCAACTCATCCCAAACCATCTCAATTTGGTTGAAGTCGGGTGATTGTGGAGGCCAGGTCATCTGATGCAGCACTCCTCAACTTTCCTTCTTGGTCAAATAGCCCTTACACAGCCTGGAGGTGTGTTGGGTCATTGTGCTGTTGAAAAACAAATGATAGTCCCACTAAGCACAAACCAGATGGGATGGCGTATCGCTCCAGAATGCTGTGGTGGCCATGCTGGATAAGTGTGCCTTGAATTCAAAATAAATTATAGACACTGTCACCAGCAAAGCACCCCCACACCATCACACCTTCTCCTGCATGCTTCACGGTGGGAACCACACATGCGGAGATCACCCATTTACCTACGCTGCGTCTTACAAAGACACGGCGATTGAAACCAAAGATCTCAAATTTGGATAGATTTCCACTGGTCTAATGTCCATTGTGTTTCTTGGCCCAAGAAAGTATCTTCTTCTTATTTTCTTCTTCTTATATTGACTGACCTTAATGTCTTAAAGTAATGATGGACTGTCATTTCTCTTTGTTATTTGAGCTGTTCTTGTCGTAATATGGACTTGGTCTTTTACCAAATAGGGCCATCTTCTGTATAAATGAAATAAAATAAAATCAAATGAAACTGTATTTGTCACATACACATGGTTAGCAGATGTTAATGCGAGTGTTGTGAAATGCTTGTGCTTCTAGTTCCGACAATGCAGTAATAACCAACGAGTAATCTAACCTAACAATTTCACAACTACCTTATACACACAAGTGTAAAGGGATGAAGAATATGTACATAAAGATATATGAATGAGTGATGGTACAGAACGGCATAGGCAAGATGCAGTAGATGGTATCGAGTACAGTATATACTTATGAGATGAGTAATGTAGGGTATGTAAACATATAAAAGTGGCATTGTTTAAAGTGGCTAGTGATACATTTTTTACATACATTTTTCCGTTATTAAAGTGGCTGGAGTTGAGTCAGTATGCTGGCAGCAGCCACTCAATGTTAGTGGTGGCTGTTTAACAGTCTGATGGCCTTGAGATAGAAGCTGTTTTTCAGTCTCTCGGTCCCTGCTTTGATGCACCTGTACTGACCTCGCCTTCTGGATGATAGCGGGGTGAACAGGCTGTGGCTCGGGTGGTTGTTGTCCTTGATGATCTTTATGGCCTTCCTGTGACATCGGGTGGTGTAGGTGTCCTGGAGGGCAGGTAGTTTGCCCCCGGTGATGCGTTGTGCAGACCTCACTACCCTCTGGAGAGCCTTACGGTTGTGGGCGGAGCAGTTACCGTACCAGGCGGTGATACAGCCTGACAGGATGCTCTCGATTGTGCATCTGTTTGTGCTTTTGGTGACAAGCCGAATTTCTTCAGCCTCCTGAGGTTGAAGAGGCGCTGCCGTGCCTTCTTCACCACGCTGTCTGTGTGGGTGGACCAATTCAGTTTGTCCGTGATGTGTACGCCGAGGAACTTAAAACTTACTACCCTCTCCACTACTGTCCCGTCGATGTGGATAGGGGGGTGCTCCCTCTGCTGTTTCCTGAAGTCTACGATCATCTCCTTTGTTTTGTTGACGTTGAGTGTGAGGTTATTTTCCTGACACCACACTCCGAGGGCCCTCTGTAGGCCGTCTCGTCATTGTTGGTTATCAAGCCTACCACTGTAGTGTCGTCTGCAAACTTGATGATTGTACAGGAGAGGGCTCAGAACGCACCATTGTGGGGCCCCAGTGTTGAGGATCAGCGGGGTGGAGATGTTGTTACCTACCCTCACCACCTGGGAGCGGTCCGTCAGGAAGTCCAGTACCCAGTCGCACAGGGCGGGGTCGAAACCCAGGGTCTCGAGCTTGATGACGAGTTTGGAGGGTACTATGGTGTTAAATGCTGAGCTGTCGTCGATGAACAGCATTCTCACATAGTTATTCCTCTTGTCCAGATGGGTTAGGGCAGTGTCTGCAGTGTGGTTGCGATTGCGTCGTCTGTGGACCTATTGGGGCGGTAAGCAAATTGGAGTGGGTCTAGGGTGTCAAGTAGGGTGGAGGTGATATGGTCCTTGACTAGTCTCTCAAAGCACTTCATGATGATGGAAGTGAGTGCTACGGGGCGGTAGTCGTTTAGCTCAGTTACCTTAGCTTTCTTGGGAACAGGAACAATGGTGGCCCTCTTGAAGCATGTGGGAACATCAGACTGGGATAAGGATTGATTGAATATGTCCGTAAACACACCAGCCAGCTGGTCTGAGGACGCGGCTGGGAATGCCGTCTGGGCCTGCAGCCTTGCGAGGGTTAACACGTTTAAATGTTTTACTCACGTCGGCTGCAGTGAAGGAGAGTCCGCAGGTTTTGGTAGCGGGCCATGTCAGTGGCACTGTATTGTCCTCAAAGCGAGCAAAGAAGTTGTTAAGTCTGTCTGGGAGCAAGACATCCTGGTCCGCGACGGGGCTGGTTTTCTTTTTGTAATCCGTGATTGACTGTAGACCCTGCCACATACCTCTTGTGTCTGAGCCGTTGAATTGCGACTCTACTTTGTCTCTATACTGACGCTCAGCTTGTTTGATTGCCTTGCGTAGGGAATAGCTACACTGTTTGTATTCGGTCATGTTTCCGGTCACCTTGCCCTGGTTAAAAGCAGTGGTTCACGCTTTCAGTTTCACGCGAAAGCTGCCATCAATCCACGGTTTCTAGTTTTGAGTTGACGTTGCTCTTATATCCAGTAGTTCCTCCCGACTGTATGTAATAAAACCTAAGATTACCTGTGGTAACAATGTAAGAAATAACACGTAAAAAAACAAAATACTGCATAGTGTCCTAGGAACGCGAAGCGAGGCGGCCATCTCTGTCGGCGCCGGAAGTATGTCACAACCCTACCTTTTCACAATACAGCTGATTGGCTCAAACACATTAAGAAGGAAAGAAATTCCACAAATTAACTTTTAACAAGGCACACCTGTTAATTGAATGACTTCCAGGAAGCTGGTTGAGAATGCCAAGAGCTGTCATCAATGAAAGGGTCGCTCCTTTGAAGAAGCTCAAATAGTTTAACACTTTTTGGTTACTACAGGATTCCATTTGTGTTATTTCATAGCTTTGATGTCTTCACTATTATTCTCCAATGTAGAAAATAGTAAAAATAAAGAAAAACCCTTGAATGAGTAGGTGTGTCCAAACTTTTGACTGGTACTGTATGCTTGCTCACCTTAGTCCACCTTAGTGGACGTAACCAGAAGTCCAGAAGTCCCCACAAAAATAGTAAACAAACAACAATTTGACCAACTGGGGACATTTTGTTAGTCCCCATGAGGTCAAATGTTATTTCTAGGGGGTTTAGGGTTAAGGTTAGAATTAGTGTTAGGGTTATTATTACGGTAAGGGTTAGGGTTAGGAGCTAGGGTTAGTTTTAGGGTTAGGTTAGGAGCTAGGGTCAGGTTTAGGGTTAGGGTTAAGGTTAGGGTTAAGATTAGGGTTAGGGGTTAGGGAAAGTAGTTATTTGAATGAGACTGAATTGTGTGTCCCCACAAGGTTAGTTGTACAAGACTGTGTGTGTGTGTGTGTGTGTGTGTGTGTGTGTGTGTGTGTGTGTGTGTGTGTGTGTGTGTGTGTGTGTGTGTGTGTGTGTGTGTGTGTGTGTCCACACACTGATCTAGAGAGGGTCATGGAACAATCCCTGCATGTTCAGTAGTGGCATTTCACTGGCATTTTTTCTCCAAGGCTGGCATTTGGTGTCCGTTTTCTCTCTGTCCCTTCACCTTCTGTCCTTGTCTTTTGAAGATGGTGGCAAAGAGAGATGAGGAATGATGGAGGAGCATCATCAAGAACCTCTGACCTTTGATGTGTGGCGGAACATTCTTATGATGTCCAATTAGCTTTCAGACAGACGGGTTATGGCCTAGTTGACTAACTCCGAGATCGATTGCATGGTGTGTGTTTGTGTGTGTGTGTTTGTGTGTGTGTGTGTGTGTTTTGTGTTGTGCGTATATGCGTGCGTGTGTGGTTTCCTTTAGGGTGTCATGAGAAAATCACTGATATTACCTCTACAGGGCAGAATCACTATGGAGACAAGGTAGAAAGCTCTGGGTAAAAATGTTTGCATGTTGTAAGACAGACTGTCTGTCTGCCTGTTGACACAGACACAATCACACAGCTAGTCTGGGGGCGGTTTCCATGGTGAAATGTTGCGAGGGACCAGGGAACTCAGCTCAGCTCGGGTTAACTCTGATCCATGGTGATGTGATATGTACCGTTTTCCAGCAGCTGAAAGAAAAAGACCCCTTACAGGCATGTCTGACTATCTAAATGTCTGTCTGTCTGTCTGTCTGTCTGTCTGTCTGTCTGTCTGTCTGTCTGTCTGTCTGTCTGTCTGTCTGTCTGTCTGTCTGTCTGTCTGTCTGTCTGTCTGTCTGTCTGTCTGTCTGTCTGTCTGTCTGTCTGTGTCTGTCTGTCTGTGTTTGCCTGTCTGTCAGCCTGTCTGTCTGTCTGCCTGTGTTTCTGCCTGTCTGTATGCCTGTCTGTCTGCCTGTTTGCCTGTCTGTCTGACTGCCTGTCTGCCCAACTGTCTTAAACAGGTGAATTTCTGAAGAGAGCTCAATTGTTCATGGTCATGTTGAAAAATATCCATGTAAACAGCAGGCATGTTATGTTTAGTAGCTCAAACTAGATCTGGTCCTGTTTAGTTGCTCAACCTAGATCTGAGAAGGGTCTTAACCGCTGCTGCCTAGAGGGACTGGGTCTAAGCCTAGAGGGACTGGGTCTAAGCCTAGAGGAACTGGGTCTAAGCCTAGAGGAACTGGCTCTAAGCCTAGAGGGACTGGGTCTATGCCAGGAGGGACTGGGTCTTAGCCTAGAGGGACTGGGTCGAAGCATGGAGGGACTGGGTCGAAGCATGGAGGGACTGGGTCTAAGCCTAGAAGAACTGGGTCTAAGCCTAGAGGGACTGGGTCTTAGCCTAGAGGGAGTGGGTTGAAGCCTAAGCCTAGAGGGACTGGGTCTTAGCCTAGAGGGACTGGGTCTTAGCCTAGAGGAACTGGGTCTAAGTTTAGAGGAACTGGGTCTAAGCCTAGAGGGACTGGGTCTTAGCCTAGAGGGACTGGGTCTTAGCCTAGAGGGACTGGGTCCTAGCCTAGAGGGACTGGGTCTATGCCTAGAGGGAAGGGTCGAAGCATGGAGGGACTGGGTCTAAGCCTAAGCCTAGAGGGACTGGGTCTTAGCCTAGAGGGACTGGGTCTAAGCCTAGAGGGACTGGGTCTATGCCTAGAGGGACTGGGTCTATGCCTAGAGGGACTAGGTCGAAGCATGGAGGGACTGGGTCTTAGCCTAGAGGAACTGGGTCATAGCTTAGAGGGACTGGGTCTAAGCCTAAGCCTAGAGGGACTGGGTCTTAGCCTAGAGGGACTGGGTCTTAGCCTAGAGGAACTGGGTCTAAGCCTAAGCCTAGAGAGACTGGGTCTTAGCCTAGAGGGACTGGGTCTAAGCCTAGAGGGACTGGGTCTTAGCTTGGAGTATGTCCTTTCCTTGTGTTTGTTACTGTCATCTTGTTTACCAGTGATTGTGAACCCATTCCTTTCCTCAGCGCCTGCTTCTCCGACTGTTTGTCCCTCCAGGGTTGCTGTCGTTGAGCTGTTGGTTAGCAAGGAGGAGAATCAGTGTGGGTGTGTGTGTGTGTCTGCATACTCAGCTATAAGCGTGTGTGTATGTGCTTTTGCGTGTGCGTGCTTATGTTTTTGTGCGTTTGTGTGTTTTTCTATGTGTGTGTGTGTGTGCATTCATGCGTGCGTGCGTTTACATGTGTGTTTGTTTTTCTGTCTGTGTGTACATGCGTGCATGTGTGTGTGTGCGTTTGTGTGTGTGTATGTGTGGGAAGTAAAATTCTGTATTTCATATTGCAGTATACCTACTGGTGTATACATATGGTATCATATATCATATCAGTAATGACACACAGTACAATACCATACAACTGACTATAGTATACTGTAAAAAAGTGAATGCTACCGTAATCGGAATGAATGATATTCATTGAGAGGAGGGGTTTGTATCTCACAGTATGTTACTGTAATTACAAGGGATTGGTGCAAACAGGTTGGCTGCTAGGTAAGTGTTTACAGGCAATACAGCATATTCATTAATATTTGGTGTTTTATATCACTTGCACTTCTAGAGGCCTCCAAAAGCATCCACACTGGCAGCAACTACAGGGGAAAACATGCCAAAAGAACATGGCAACATGCTCAACCATTTAAGATTCAAGACTTTCTGCTACCCCAATCGGTCTGCTAAACATTTCAAATTGATTGGGCACTACTACCACATAGGAGTTAGATTTGTAGAGCATGTATAGCCATTTACAAGGCACGCCTCAAATTGTGTTAATGAGCCTGAAACAACAATACCATGCACCTACTAGTGGTCAAAATATTTTTGATGCTCCAAAAATACGGTACGGTACTGTATTCTGTGAGGTAGAATTACAGTACTATTCGAAATACAGAAATGATTTTCCTGCCCACGTTTTCCCACAATGCACCATCATTTACAGTATGCCACAGTAAAACGTTGATAAATAAATATTACAGTATAATTTACAGTTTTCCCTTACAGTGTGTGTGTGTGAATCAGGGTTTCCATTTGCCGCCAAATGGCTTTTCGTGAATAAAAAAAGTATGAAAAGCCAATAAATTAAACCTTTTCCAGCTAAAATGACTTGGAGAAAAAAAATCCCATTGCAAAATAAGGTGTTTTATTAATTGATGGCAATACATTTGACCATCATGGTTATTGAGCTATAGATGAATTTGCATAATTTAATGAAATGAAATTAGCCTGTGTGTATTTTCGTTATTTATCATGTATCTTATTCATCCAACTCAACTATCACACGCGCATAGCTTACAGATCTCCTGCAGATCCTCAGCTGGTTGTTGTGCTTTTAAACCCATTCATAGCACAACAATTCTAAATACAATCACTTGTTAAAAACAGTTTTGGTGCACAATTAAAAAGAGCTACTATTTTTATTCCTCAACTTGTAATTGAAGCTCACCAACCATTCACCATTCAAGTGCAGGCAACAGGCTATCAGCGCATCACCCACCACAAAGTGAGCTGTAGGCATGAAAACATACTTAATTATTTGAAACCTGAATGTTTTATTTCATATTATGAGGCATGTCTTATCTTGCTTCAAAGTAGCCTATAGGCAAAATCCAACCATTGAAACATTGAGGCAATTATTTTATAAAGACTTCATAGGTGGAGTGTGAGTTTCAAGTTTGGGGAAGCTTACAATTTATCCTACGATTCCTACCATTCTGCATGCCAGTTATGATTTTCATATGAGCATTTTCGTGGAACAGCTTCATTTCAATAATAATGTTTTCGTTTCTCAATCATTGTGATTTGGTAAATCATAAAAATCGGAATTAAAATGATACAAATCGAAAAAGCCTGCTAATGCAAGATCACTAGCCTTATGTACACATCGATACACTGTGATCCATTGGCGGCTAAAGAAATGAGCGCATGGAACTCATATCCTATAGGTCAATGCAGCAGTAGGCCTATAACTTCCATTGCTCTTTCACACTGAGGATTGGTGATTATCGAGGGAGACATTGTCAAATTGCTTACTGTAAGGAATGATAGTTTAAAAACATAATTCGCAATGGATGTAAAAAAACAACAAACTGTTCCTACATTTCCGCACAGCAGGCCAGGTTCTTTTAAGCGTGCTCAGGCACTATCAGGACAGAGAAACCAGACGCATGCTCACTGCTCACATAGATCACTCCAAACAAAATACAATGAAAACATCTACAAGTCAATGATGGTTATGAAATAAGCCAAAACTTGTTTCTCACAAGTGTAGCAGATTCTGAACTCTGCAAACAACGTTTCAGCAAACAACATTTCCATTCCTAGAATGAGAATGGTAAATGACTGTAATTAATACATTAATACATTAACAGAAATTAATGTAACCAAATGACGGGGATTAATGGTACATTTACTACAGGTGACATACAGTGCATTCGGAAAGTATTCAGACCCCCTTGACCACATCTTCTTATGTTACAGCCTTATTCTAAAATGTATTAAATAGTTAAATAGTTATATGCACAGAGATACCGTGATGAGATCCTGAGGCCCATTGTCGTGTCCTTCAACCGCCGCCATCACCTCATGTTTCAGTTTGATAATGCATGGCCCCATGTCGCCAGGATCTGTACACAATTCCTGGAAGCTTAAAATGTCCCAGTTCTTCCATGGCCTGCATACCAGACATGTCACCCCTTGAGCACGTTTTGGACGCTGTGGATCGATATGTATGACAGTGTGTTCCATTTCCCGTGAATATCCAGCAGCTTTGCACAGCCATTGAAAAGGAGTGGAACAACATTCCACAGGCCACAATCAACAGCCTGATCAAGTCTATGCGAAGGAGATCTGCATGAGGCAAATGGTGGTCACACCAGATACCGACTGGTTTTCTGACCCACACCCCTACCTTTTTTTAAGGTATCTGTGACCAACAGATGCATATATGTAGTCCCAGTCCTGTAAAATCCATAGATTAGGGCCTAATGAATTTATTTCATTTGACCTATTTTCTTATATGAACTGTGGAGCTTTGTTGAGTTCTTGGTCACCTCCCTGACCAAGGCCCTTCTTCCCCGATTGCTCAGTTTGGCTGGGCAGCCAGCTCTAGGAAGAGTATTGGTGGTTCCAAACTTCTTCCATTGAAGAATGATGGACGCTACTGTGTTCTTGGGGACCTTCAATACTGCAGAAATGTTTTGGTACCTTTCCACCGATCTGTGCCTCGACACAATCCTGTTTCGGAGCTCTACGGCTCTTTAGAATGGTGTTTTCCTGCTAATTGCATTTTGGAAAATGTTGGAAAAGTAGTTTTTTTTACTGCTTCATTACATGAGTTGACATGTTCTGTTAAGATACATTACCATAATCTAAAGTAAATGTGATTTCTGACATTCTGAACACGGTGGGTGGACGGTAAATTCAAATTTTCCTAGTCAGGTTGTACAGCGTCACTTTTTCCTAACGAAAACCCTGGTGTGTGTGTGTTTGTGCGTGTGTGTGTTTGTGTGTGTTTGTGTGTGCAGGCGTTTCCTAAGCTGTCCCTCATACCATTACATCATCATCATACCATCACGGTCACCTAATCATCCCCAGCTTACAATTGGCTCTTTCATCCCACTCCTTTCCCCTATAACTATTCCCCAGGTCTTTGCTGTAAATGAGAATGTGTTCTCAGTTAACTTACCTGGTAAAATAACGTTAAAATAAAAATCGTAAAATAAAAAATGCCCATGAGGGATGCCACTGTTCCAGCTATGAAGTGGGTATTGTGACATGGTCCGCTCTAAGGAGGGCATCCAGAAACAGACCCTGTACATGCATTTGTGTGTGAGTGCATGCACATGCATGCACACGTGTAAGTGTGTAAAGGAGAGGGGACTTGGCATGCCCAGTGATCCCAGGTGATGCTTCTTCCACAAGGAACTGATTACTCAAGGACATGCAACCTCCAATACCTTTTTTAGGTCTTTTTTAATTTGTCATAAACCTACACTGCTGAGGGAGTCACTGCAAGGCAGGCTAGCTGAGTATCCAGGATTAAAACAGGCTCCCTAACCCTGTAGCTGAGTATCCAGGATTCAAACAGGCTCCCTAACCCTGTAGCTGAGTATCCAGGATTAAAACAGGCTCCCTAACCCTGTAGCTGAGTATCCAGGATTAAAACAGGCTCCCTAACCCTGTAGCTGAGTATCCAGAATAAAAACGTGGTTATTTTTAGGTTTTTAAATGACTAATTGCCCCGATCGGTTAAATGATTTGAATTCCATTCAGTTCAGTTTTTTTCTGTGAGCTCGATGCGCAGTTTCTTTATAGACAAATGAGATGAAGCCTGAACTGTGCAATGTAGTAGGGAGTTGTAGTTTCCAACAGGCCAATTTTCTACGTAGTTTAGCACAGAAAACATGGTAATTAACTACATGACCATAATACATTGCGCGCCTGCTTAAACTTGGCCGGTCTGTGCGAAGAGAAGAGAGAACGGGTGATCGAGAGGAATAGAAAGCGGTTGCTTCGCTAGCCTGAAAATACATGTGCTTGATTGTTGTGATTGACATGTGATTGATAGTCTAAGTGATTGATAGTTGGCATTTAGCAGTCATAAAAGTATGCCCTATTTACTTTGAAGAACTATTAAAATTGTGATTTTGTCAGATAGGCATCAGCTCGAAAGAGATGAGATGATGGCTTTGAATGAAATAATAAAGTACTCAAATAAAACAAATATTTTATAAAAATGTTAATAAATTATAACAACCTCATATGGCCCAGTGGTGTACTAAACAACCCTCCCTCCATCCAGGTTCAGAGATAGAGAGATGGATGGATAGGATGATT
Source organism: Salvelinus alpinus (assembly GCF_045679555.1). Taxonomy (NCBI): domain Eukaryota; kingdom Metazoa; phylum Chordata; class Actinopteri; order Salmoniformes; family Salmonidae; genus Salvelinus; species Salvelinus alpinus. The sequence goes on along the minus strand of NC_092093.1, from coordinate 13,986,227 downwards.
AAACTGAAGGAGAGGCAGATGGGTGGGGAGGGATGAGGCAGTAAATGGGACAGTTGTGATGCAGGACCCCAGTCCAATAGAAAACACGACCATATGCCTGGCCTTTACCATACTATATTAACAATGGCCCAAATCCACTCCTGCAAAACACACACACACACACACACACAAACACTTGCATGCACACACAAACACATGCATGCACACACTTACTCACACACACTCTCTCTCAGGAAAACACAAGCGTGAAAGTATGAGCTAAGCTGACAGAATGAGCACATTTCACACATTTCGCGGCGGAGTGTTACACGACAGGCCTCTCTCTGTGTGGGGAGAGTCACTGCCATGTCAAGTCCTACTAGGCTGTGTTCCAAATGGCACTCTATTTAATACTGTATGTAGTGCATTACTTTTCACCAGGGCCCATAAGGTTGTGTTCAAATGAGGTGCACTATATAGGGAATACATTTGGGGATGTAGACCCTAGTCTATGTCCTCCTGAGAGCACATAAATGCCCTCATGAAAGATCTTCATTGAAACACCTGATCTAGGTGACGGTAATATGTATTCATTGACACGGTGTGCGTCCTAAATCACATCCTACTCTCTGTATAGTGCAATCATTTTTTACTAGGGCCCTCAAAGTAGTCCACTAAATAAGGAATAGGGTGTAATTTAGGACATGTGATGTTACCAGATTCAGGGCACGGTCATGAGCATACGTTGACACAGTGATACCAGATACAGGACATGAATATGGGCATCCTAGTGGCTGTTGGGACATCCAGGGTTCAGCCATGGTCCCCAGCCAGGGATAGAGCTGGACTCTGATGAAAGAGAGCCTTTATCTCTATCTGGCAGGGTTAATTAGGTCACTGTGGTGCCAGCCATCCAGCCATGCGTCCTAGGGGCTGAGGGTAAAGGCTCTCTCTCTCTCTGTGTGTGTGTGTGTGTGTGTGTGTGTGTGTGTGTGTGTGTGTGTGTGTGTGTGTGTGTGTGTGTGTGTGTGTGTGTGTGTGTGTGTGTGTGTGTGTGTGTGTGTGTGTGTGTGTGTGTGTGTGTGTGTGTGTGTGTGAGTTCAATGCATTTACTTTCTATGTGTGTTGGTAAGTGTGTGTGTACTGTCTGTGTGTTAATGTGTGTGTGTGAGTGATAGTTAGCGAAGCAGGGTACCTAGATGAGAGAATTTGGAGGGATCCAGAGGGACACATACACATATATATAAATATATATATACACACACACACACACACACACACACACACACACACACACACACACACACACACACACACACACACACACACACACACACACACACACACACACACACACACACACACACACACACACACACACAGAGATATACAGAGACACACACACACAGCAGAACATATACGGAATCAGTTAAGTGCACTATGCCCTACCCTGCACCGCCATCACTGACCAGCGAATCCTGAATCCTGAAGGACAGATAAGGACTGCACAACACTGCTGCTGGATTGACCTGATTGGCTGGGGATAAAAGTAGTGATTTTTTATTTTTCTGCCAGCAATCAGACATATCTCCAGCTCAGCCAGCCGTATCCGGGGAGGAGAAGGGTAGGGAGTTGGCCCACATAAGCTTTTCAGCCCCTTGAGTCAGGATACACTGAGATAGAGGGAGAGTGACATGAGAGAGAGAGAAAGAGAGAGAGAGGGAGAGAGCATTTAGAGGCATGCTGGGAAGTACTACACTTTGAAACATTTCAGGCTTCATGGTCCTTTCATGGTCATTCTCTTGTTTTCTGGCAAACTGAGTTTGTTTGTTTCCCTTGCCTTTGATCTCTTAGCAATGCAAGCCAACTGAGGCTAAGGCACCCTCAACCTACTGCTCCCTAGACGTCCTATTCTCTGTCTCCTCACCGCCATAGCCATCTCTTAGCAATGCGAGCCAACTGAGGCTAAGGTACCCTCAACCTACTGCTCCCTAGACGTCCTCTTCTCTGTCTCCTCACCGCCATAGCCATCTCTTAGCAATGCGAGCCAACTGAGGCTAAGGTACCCTCAACCTACTGCTCCCTAGACGTCCTCTTCTATGTTTCCTCATGGCCATGGCGAGAAAACAAGAGAAAGAGCTGTGTGTTTTTACCTTTCCTGGGACCATGAAGCCTGAAATGTTTCAAAGAGTATTACTTCCCAGCATGCCTCCAAATATCCATAACTCCTCTCATCTGATCTGGAACACTAGTCCTCGTATCCATAACTCCTCTCATCTGATCTACAACACTAGTCCTCGTATCCATAACTCCTCTCATCTGATCTACAACACTAGTCCTCGTATCCATAACTCCTCTCATCTGATCTACAACACTACTCCTCATATCCATAACTCCTCTCATCTGATCTACAACACTACTCCTCATATCCATAACTCCTCTCATCTGATCTACAACACTACTCCTCGTATCCATAACTCCTCTCATCTGATCTACAACACTAGTCCTCGTATCCATAACTCCTCTCATCTGATCTACAACACTACTCCTCGTATCCATAACTCCTTTCATCTGATCTACAACACTACTCCTCATATCCATAACTCCTCTCATCTGATCTACAACACTACTCCTCATATCCATATCTCCTCTCATCTGATCTACAACACTAGTCCTCGTATCCATAACTCCTCTCATCTGATCTACAACACTAGTCCTCGTATCCATAACTCCTCTCATCTGATCTACAACACTACTCCTCGTATCCATAACTCCTCTCATCTGATCTACAACACTAGTCCTCGTATCCATAACTCCTCTCATCTGATCTACAACACTACTCCTCGTATCCATAACTCCTCTCATCTGATCTACAACACTAGTCCTCGTATCCATAACTCCTCTCATCTGATCTACAACACTAGTCCTCGTATCCATAACTCCTCTCATCTGATCTACAACACTACTCCTCGTATCCATAACTCCTCTCATCTGATCTACAACACTAGTCCTCGTATCCATAACTCCTCTTAACTGATCTACAACACTACTCCTCGTATCCATATCTCCTCTCATCTGATCTACAACACTACTCCTCATATCTATAACTCCTCTTAACTGATCTACAACACTACTCCTCGTATCCATATCTCCTCTCATCTGATCTACAACACTACTCCTCATATCCATAACTCCTCTTAACTGATCTACAACACTACTCCTCGTATCCATAACTCCTCTTAACTGATCTACAACACTACTCCTCGTATCCATAACTCCTCTTAACTGATCTACAACACTACTCCTCGTATCCATAACTCCTCTCATCTGATCTACAACACTAGTCCTCGTATCCATATCTCCTCTTAACTGATCTACAACACTACTCCTCATATCCATAACTCCTCTCATCTGATCTGGAACACTAGTCCTCGTATCCATAACTCCTCTTAACTGATCTACAACACTACTCCTCGTATCCATAACTCCTCGCAACTGCCTCCAGCAGCAATAGCAGTAGCAGCAGCCTCTTTTACTCTCCCTTCATCTCCACCTCTCCCAGTGGTTGTCAGAGTGGCAGGACTGGCATCCATCTATTGCTATCCTCTGGTACTACCCAGCATGAGACCTACTCTGTCTGCCTGCCGGCTCCACGTCCACCACTACCACCAAGCCCTGTATGCATACATCAAGCCCAGATGTTTGGCAGGGATGGCAGTAGGGTGGCTCATCCTGATCACCACTCTCCATGTTGGCATGATCCCCGCATTGTGTCCATGCAATGCCCAGACCAAGGCGGGCAACTGGGGCTACCAGCGACAGGTACATCTCCTCAGTTAGTGGTCCTATGGGCCAATGAGAGTGGTAGTTAAGAACATCCCAGTCCAGTCAGGAGGTACAGTGCCTTGCAAAAGTATTCATCCCCCTTGTCGTTTTTCCTATTTTGTTGCATTACAACCTGTAACTTAAATTGATTTTTAGTTGGATTTCATGTAATGGACATACACAAAATGGTGCAAATTGGTGAAGTGGAATGAAAAAAATTACTTGTTTAAATAAATTCAACAAAAAAGCCCCGGAAAAGTGCCGTGTGCATATGTATTCACCCCCTTTGCTATAAAGCCAATAAATAAGATCTGGTGCAACCAATTACCTTCAGAAGTCACATAATTAGTTAAATAAAGTCCACCTGTGTGCAATCTAAGTGTCACATGATCTCAGTATATATACACCTGTTCCCCAGAGTCTGCAACACCTCTAAGCAAGGGGCACCACCAAGCAAGCGGCAGCATGAAGACCAAGGAGCCCTCCAAACAGGTCAGGGACAAAGTTGTGGAGAAGTACAGATCAGGGTTTGGGTTCTATTTTTTTTTGTTGAAACTTTGAACATCCCACGGAGCACCATTAAATATGAAAGAATATGGCACCACAACAAACCTGCCAAGAGAGGGCCGCCCACCAAAACTCACAGACCAGGTAAGGAGGGCATTCATCAGAGAGGTAACAAAGAGACCAAAGACAACCCTGAAGGAGCTGCAAAGCTCCACAGCGGAGATTGGAGTATCTGTCCATAGGACAACTTTAAGCCGTACACTCCACAGAGCTGGGCTTTATGGAAGAGTGGCCAGACAAAAGCCATTGCTTAAAGTAGAGGCATGAGGGAGACTCCCCAATCATATGGAAGAAGGTACTCTGTTCAGATGAGACTAAAATGTAGCTTTTTGTCCATCAAGGAAAACGCTATGTCTGGCGCAAACCCAACACCTCTCATCACCCCGAGAACAGTGAAGCATGGTGGTGGCAGCATCATGCTGTGGGGATATTTTTCATCAGCGGTGACTGGGAAATTGGTCATAATTGAAGGAATGATGGTGCTAAATACTGGGAAATTCTTGAAAGAAACCTGTTTCAGGCTTCCAGAGATTTAAGACTGGGCCGGAGGTTCACCTTCCAGCAGGACAATGACCCTAAGCATACTGCTAAAGCAACACCCGAGTGGTTTAATGGGAAACATTTAAATGTATTGGAATGGCCTAATCAAAGCCCAGACCTCAATCCAATTGAGAATCAATGGTATGCCTTAAAGATTGCTGTAAACCAGTGGAACCCATCCAACTTGAAAGAGCTGGAGCAGTTTTGCCTTGAAGAACAGGCAAAAATCCCAGTGGCTAGATGTGCCAAGCTTATAGAGACATACTCCAAGAGACTTGCAGCTGTAATTGCTGCAAAAGGTAGCTCTACAAAGTATTGACTTTGGGGGAGTGAATAGTTATGCACGCTCAAGTTCTGTTTTTTTGTCTTCTTGTTTGTTTCACAATAAAAAATATTTAGCATCTTCAAAGTGGTAGGCATGTTGTGTAAATCAAATGATACAAACCCCCCAAAAATCTATTTTAATTCCAGGTTGTAAGGCAACAAAATAGGAAAAATGCCAAGGGGGTGAATACTTTCGCAAGCCACTGTAACAGGCACTCATAGGACTGATTGAGAGGACAAGACAGGACAGCGCCAGCCAGTCAGGAGGTAACAGACCCTGATAGGACTGGATCAGATGTCAGGACAGCACCAGCCAGTCAGGAGGTAACAGGCCCTGATAGGACTGGATCAGATGTCAGGACAGCACCAGCCAGTCAGGAGGTAACAGGCCCTGATAGGACTGGATCAGATGACAGGACAGCGCCAGGGCCATTAGTGACACTGCGAGGGCCCTGTCAGACCTTGAGTGGGAGGAGAAAGAGTGGCATAGAGGGAGGAAGGGAGGAAGGGAGTAAGGAAGGAAGGGAGGAAGAGAGCTAGAGAGTCAGAAATGGAGAGAGAGAAAGATAGAGACCATGCTCTAAAGTTCCCTCAGGAAACAAAAGGAATAGAAAAAGCGATGGTGGACAGGATGGAAGTTGAAGGATGATTGTGGTGTGTGTGTGTCCGGGGGGTGTTCTGTCCGTGTTGGTTCCTCTAAGGTGGACAGCCGTAGGGCTAGAGGACACATATTTATGGAACGCCATGCCGGGAAAGAAGCTTTGCATTTCGCAAAAATATAACCAGCAACAAAGAACCAGTGTGACAGTCAACAGCCAGCTACACCCCCCCAAAAATATTCAATTGTTTTATTTATGGGTTTTCTTTGCTTTGATCTCGGTGATAAAAGCAACAGCACAGAGGCCAAGACGTCACCAAAGAAGAGGCCTAACCCACGACAAAGAAATCCAAACATTTTGGGAGGTTTTTTGACGCCCTGGGCTTTGATTTCTGGTGTAAGTGGAGGATTAATTTGGATTAACCCAATGTTTTTGTCCTCCTTCCCCCAAAAATGGATGTTTAATCCAAAATGTGTAATTATGTACGCCACCCTGAACTGTCATATTTATAGAATAAGATAGATTCAAGCATCCACCTTGTGAGAGGTTTTGATAAGCTAAGTACCGTTATCATTACTGCAGCACATTCATTATGGATCCCCATTAGTTCCTGCTAAGGCAGCAGCTACTCATCCTGGGGTTTATTACGGATCCCCATTAGTTCCTGCCAAGGCAGCAGCTACTCAACCTGGGATTTATTTTGGATCCCCATTAGTTCCTGCTAAGGCAGCAGCTACTCTTCCTGGGATTTATTATGGATCCCCATTAGTTCCTGCCAAGGCAGCAGCTACTCATCCTGGGATTTATTATGGATCCCCATTAGTTCCTGCTAAGGCAGCAGCTACTCATCCTGGGGTTTATTATGGATCCCCATTAGTTCCTGCCAAGGCAGCAGCTACTCATCCTGGGATTTATTATGGATCCCAATTAGTTCCTGCTAAGGCAGCAGCTACTCATCCTGGGGTTTATTATGGATCCCCATTAGTTCCTGCTAAGGCAGCAGCTACTCTTCCTGGGATTTATTATGGATCCCCATTAGTTCCTGCCAAGGCAGCAGCTACTCATCCTGGGATTCATTTTGGATCCCCATTAGTTCCTGCCAAGGCAGCAGCTACTCATCCTGGGATTTATTATGGATCCCCATTAGTTCCTGCTAAGGCAGCAGCTACTCATCCTGGGATTTATTATGGATCCCCATTAGTTCCTGCTAAGGCAGCAGCTACTCATCCTGGGATTTATTATGGATCCCCATTAGTTCCTGCCAAAGCAGAAGCTACTCTTCCTTGGGTTTGTTATTGATCCCCATTAGTTTGTGCCAAAGCAGCAGCTACTCTTCCTGGGGTCCAAACACATTAAAGCACTTACATCACACATAAAACAAAATATAAAACACTACCTCATATAACATTATTACACCACTACAAATCTACAAATGTATAATACCACCATACAACAATATTACAATGTACGTGTGTGTAGAGTGTGTGCTAGCCTGTATGTGCGTATGCATGTGTCTGTACCTGTGTTTGTGTCTCTTCACAGTACCTGCGGTTCCATAAGATGTCAATCAATCAATCAAGTTTATTTTATATAGCCCTTCGTACATCAGCTAATATCTCGAAGTGCTGTACAGAAACCCAGCCTAAAACCCCAAACAGCAAGCAATGCAGGTGTAGAAGCACGGTGGCTAGGAAAAACTCCCTAGAAAGGCCAAAACCTAGGAAGAAACCTAGAGAGGAACCAGGCTATGAGGGGTGGCCAGTCCTCTTCTGGCTGTGCCGGGTGGAGATTATAACAGAACATGGCCAAGATGTTCAAAATGTTCATAAATGACAAGCATGGTCAAATAATAATCAGGAATAAATGTCAGTTGGCTTTTCATAGCCGATCATTAAGAGTTGAAAACAGCAGGTCTGGGACAGGTAGGGGTTCCATAACCGCAGGCAGAACAGTTGAAACTGGGACAGCAGCAAGGCCAGGTGGACTGGGGACAGCAAGGAGTCATCATGCCCGGTAGTCCTGACGTATGGTCCTAGGGCTCAGGTCCTCCGAGAGAGAGAAAGAAAGAGAGAAGGAGAGAATTAGAGAGAGCATACTTAAATTCACACAGGACACTGGATAAGACAGGAGAAGTACTCCAGATATAACCAACTGGCCCTAGCCCCCCGACACAAACTACCTGAGCATAAATACTGGAGGCTGAGACAGGAGGGGTCAGGAGACACTGTGGCCCCATCCGATGATACCCCCGGACAGGGCCAAACAGGAAGGATATAACCCCACCCACTTTGCCAAAGCACAGCCCCCGCACCACTAGAGGGATATCTTCAACCACCAACTTACAATCCTGAGACAAGGCCGAGTATAGCCCCCAAAGATCTCCACCACAGCACAAACCAAGGGGGGGCGCCAACCCAGACAGGAAGATCACGTCAGTAACTCAACCCACTCAAGTGACGCACCCCTCCTAGGGACGGCATGAAAGAGCACCAGTAAGCCAGTGACTCAGCCCCTGTAATAGGGTTAGAGGTAGAGAATCCTAGTGGAGGGGAACCGGCCAGGCAGAGACAGCAAGGGCGGTTCGTTGCTCCAGAGCCTTTCCGTTCACCTTCACACTCCTGGGCCAGACTACACTCAATCATATGACCTACTGAAGAGATAAGTCTTCAGTAAAGACTTAAAGGTTGAGACCGAGTCTGCGTCTCTCACATGGGTAGGCAGACCATTCCATAAAAATGGAGATCTATAGGAGAAAGCCCTGCCTCCAGCTGTTTGCTTAGAAATTCTAGGGACAATTAGGAGGCCTGCGTCTTGTGACCGTAGCGTACGTGTAGGTATGTACGGCAGGACCAACTCGGAAAGATAGGTAGGAGCAAGCCCATGTAACGCTTTATAGGTTAACAGTAAAACCTTGAAATCAGCCCTTGCCTTAACAGGAAGCCAGTGTAGGGAAGCTAGCACTGGAGTAATATGATCAAATTTCTTGGTTCTAGTCAGGATTCTAGCAGCCGTATTTAGCACTAACTGAAGTTTATTTAGTGCTTTATCCGGGTAGCCGGAAAGTAGAGCATTGCAGTAGTCTAACCTAGAAGTAACAAATGCATGGATACATTTTTCTGCATCTGTTTTTCTGTATCTGTTTTTTTGCATCAGTTACATGAAGTAGAATAGAGTTCCATGTAGTCATGGCTCTATGTAGTACTGCTTACCTCCCATAGTCTGTTCTGGACTTGGGGTTTGTGAAGAGACCTCTGGTGGCATGTCTTGTGGGGTATGCATGGGTGTCAGCTTGTCAACACTTCTTACAAAAACAAGTAGTGATGAAGTCAATCTCTCCTCCACTTTGGGCCATGAGAGATTGTTAGCTCTCCGTCTACATGTAAGGGCCAACCATGCTGCCCTATTCTGAGCCAATTGTAATTTTTCAAAATTTCTCATTGTGTTGAGTCATCCGCATACATAGTGTCATGACATGACTATCATTAAAAACTTATTTGGGACAGGGGGGCAGTATTGAGTAGCTTGGATGAAAAGGTGCCCAGAGTAAACTGCCTGCTACTCTGTCCTAAAAGCTAGAATATGCATGTAATTGGTAGATTCGGATAGAAAACACTCTGACGTTTCTAAAACTGTTTGAATGATGTCTGTGAGTATAACAGAACTCATATGGCAGGCAAAACCTGAGATAAAATCCAAACAGTTAGTGAGAATTCTGAGACTGGTCAATGTTCAACTCATCGACGATTCAATTCCCTGTAAGATATGGATCTGTTTGCACTACCTACGCCTTCCACTAGATGTCAACAGTCTGTAGAACGTGGAATGAGGCTTATGCTGTGTTGTGGGGCCGGATGGGAGGGGAATGAGTCAGTGGTCTGGCAGATTGCCAGTTCCTGGTCACGCGCTTTCCTCATGATATCGCCTTGCGTTCCATAACTTCTACAGACATGAAGGAATGCTCCGGTTGGAACGTTATTGGATATATATGATAACAACATCCTGAAGATTGATTCTCTACTTAGTTTGACCAGTTTATTCGACCTGTTATATAACTTTTTGAAGTTCGCCTGCATTTGCGCGAGCGTTTGGACATGTGCACTAAACATGCTAGCAAAAGTAGCTACTTAGACATAAGTAATGGACATTATCGAACAAAACAACGATTTATTGTGATTTCATGAAAGATTGATTTTTATAGTAATATATTTGAATTTGGCGCACTACATTTTTTCTGGCTTTTGGCGAAGTGGGACGCTACCGTCCCACATATCCCAGAGAAGTTAAGGTGCTAAATATACATATTTGCGATGAGCGTATTATTCAACTGTATGTACGATAGTTGAATTCCTTTGTCTCTCCTTTTCCCTCTCTTTCTGAATCCTTTCTGAAATAACAAGCCGTCATTTCGCGTTATGTTAAGAAAACCACAGCCTCGTTCCGTTCCTGAAAGGCAGACAAATTCCAAAAAGTATCCGTAATGTTCGTAGAAACATGTCAAACGTTTTTTATAATCAATCCTCAGGTTGTTTTTAACATACATAATCGATAATATTTCAACCGGATGATAACCTACTCAATAAAAGAGAGAAAGACAATGTCGAGCTACCCCTCTCGCGCGCAGGAACTAATCAGAGGACACCTGACTAGTTTTGAAAAATCTCGCTCACTTTTCAAAATAAAAGCCTGAAACTATGTCTAAAGCCTGGTCACAGCCTGAGGAAGCCATTGGGAAAGGAATCTGGTTGATACGCCTTTAAATGGAGGAGGGGCAGGCAACAGAACAGGGATAAAAAATAAAAAAAAAGCACTTCCGGATTGGATTTCCTCAGGTTTTCGCCTGCAGAATCAGTTTTGTTATACTCACAGACAATATTTTGACAGTTTTGGAAACTTTGGAGTGTTTTCTATCCTAATCTGTAAATGATATGCATATTCTACGATCTGGGCCTGAGAAATAGTCCATTTACGTTGGGAACGTTATAAAAAAAATATATAATATTCTGGCCCCTAGTGTCAAGAAGTTAACAACGACCACTCTCAGATTTTTCACTTCCTGTTTGGATTTTTTCTCAGGTTTTTGCCTGCCATATGGGTTCTGTTATACTCACAGACATCATTCAAACAGTTTTAGAAACTTCAGAGTGTTTTCTATCCAATAGTAATACTAATATGCCTATATTAGCATCTGGGACAGAGTAGGAGGCAGTTCACTATGGGCATGAAATTCATCCAAAAGTGAAAATGCTGCCCCCTATACCAAAGAAGTTAACATGAGATCTTCTTTAAGCTTTACAGGAATGTGTTTCTGAAAATATACCGCAACACCGCCCCCATTTGACATTTATGTATTTTCTGTAGACGTTATAACCATGCATTTGCTACCACTGTATCATTAAAGGTATTATCTAAATGAGTTTCAGAGATGACTATGAATGTCGTCTGCTTTTCAGAAGTAGACATGCTCATGATATTTATGCTTGAGCTGATAGTACAGGGTGAGCTGCATACAGTGGACTTCCTACCAGTGAATACAGTGTAGTTGTATTGAATAGAGTGAACATGCTTACAATGAGTGTAGCTGTATTGAATAAAGTGAACACAGTAATTGTAATTGAAAAGAGTAAAGCATGTGTCAGTTGTTACACTGTGACAGTATAATTTACTCACCTGACAGGTGTGGCATATCAAGAAGCTGATTAAACGGCGTGATCATTACACAAGTGCACCTTGTGCTGGGGACAATAAAAGGCCACTCTAAAATGTGCAGTTTTGTCACATGCTGACATTCGCATGCTGACTGCAGGAATGTTCAACAGAGCTGTTGCCAGAGAATTTTATCTTAATTTCTCTACCAACGCCTCCAGAGTCGTTTTAGAGAATTTGGCAGTCCGTCCAACCGGCCTCACAACCACAGACCACGTGTATGGCGTCGTATGGGCAAACGGTTTGCTGACGTCAACGTTGTGAACAGAGTGCCTGTGGTGGCGGTGGGGTTATGGTATGCTACGGATAATGAACACAATTGCATTTTATCAATGGCAATTTGAATGCACAGAGATACCGTGACGAGATGCTCATTGTCGTGCCATTCATATGCCGCCATCAGAATGATAATTCACAGCCCCTTGTCGCAAGGATCTGTACACAATTCTTGAAAGCTAAAAACGTCTCAGTTCCTACATGGCCTGCATACTCACCAGACATGTCACCCATTGAGCATGTTTGGGATGCTCTGGATCAACGTGTACGATAGCGTGTTCCAGTTCCCGCCAATATCCAGCAACTTCGCTCAACCATTGAAGAGAAGTGGGACCACATTCCACAGGCCACAATCAACAGCCTGACCAACTCTTTGCGAAGGAGATGTGTCACACTGCATAAGGCAAATAGTGGTCACACCAGATAATGACTGGTTTTCTGATTAACGCCCCTACATTTTTTAAGGTGTTTGTGACCAAAAGATGCATATGCTATATATAAAAGAAAGTCTGTGGAATCCCATCAAAATAGTAAATTTAGCTATTTCAGCCAAACCCATTGCTGACAGGTATATAAAATCAAGCTCACTACCATGTAATCTCCATAGACAAACATTGGTAGTAGAATGGCCTTACTGAAGAGCTCAGTGACTTTCAACGTGGCACCGTCATAGGATGCCACCTTTCCAACAAGTCAGTTCGTCAAATTTCTGCCCTGCTGGAGCTGCCCCAGTCAACAGTAAGTGCTGTTATTGTGAAGTGTAAACGTCTAGGAGCAACAACGGCTCAGCCGTGAAGTGGTAGTCCACACAAGCTCACAGAACAGGACCGCAGAGTGCTGAAGCATGAAGCCCGTAAAAATTGCCTGTCCTCGGTTGCAACACTCACTACCGAGTTCCAAACTGCCTCTGAAAGCCACATCAGCAAAATAACTGTTTGTCGAGAGCTTCAGGAAGTGGGTTCACCACGCTCAATGCCAAGCGTTGGATGGAGTGGTGTAAAGCTCATTGCCATTGGACTCTGGAGCAGTGGAAACACGTTCTCTGGAGTGATGAATCACACTTCACCATCTAGCAGTCCGTTAGACAAATCTGGAATTAGCAGATGCCAGGAGAACGCTACCTGCCCGAATTGATAGTGTCAACTGTAAAGTTTGGTGGAGGAGGAATAATGGTCTGGGGCTGTTTTTCATGGTTCAGGCCTCTTAGTTCCAGTGAAGGGAAATCTTAATGATACGCAGGGCTGTGCAATTCCAGTCCTCGGGGCCTGATTGGTGTCCACACTTTCCCCCTATCCCGAGCAAACACACCTGATTTAAACGAATTGCATTTTTAACTGAAAATCATGATTAGTTGATTATTGGAGTCAGGTGTGTTAGCTGGGTCTGGGGCAAAAGTGTGACACCAATCAGGCCCCCGAGGACTGGAGTTTCCCAGGCCTGCCGGCTACAGCATACAAGGACATTCTAGACGATTCTGTGCTTCTAGCTTCGTGGCTACAGTTTGGGGAAGGTGCTTTCCTGTTTTAGCATGACAATGCCCCTGTGCACGAAGCGAGGTCCAAACAGAAATAGTTTGTCGAGAACTGTATGGAAGAACTTGACAAGCCTGCACTGAGCCCTGACCTCAACCCCATCTAACATCTTTGAGATGAATTGGAACGCCGACTCCGAGCCAGGCCTAATCACCCAACATCAGTGCCTGACCTCACTAATGCTCTTGTGGCTGAATGGAAGCAAGTCCCCGCAGCGATGTTCCAACATGTAGTGGAAAGTCTTCCCAGTAGAGTGGGGGCTGTTATAGCAGCAAAGGGGGGACCAACTCCATATTAATGCCCATGATTTGGGAATGAGATGTTCGACGTGCAGGAGTCCACATACTTTTGGTCATGTATTGTATCTGTATTCTCAGTGATTTGAAATCCTTAAGGCCTAATGCAATTATTTCAATTGACTGATTTCCTTATATGAACTACAACTCAGTAAAATCTTTGCAATTGTTGCATGTTGTCATAGACTGTTGTCTCTGCTACCACACAGCAACCGGTACCGGAGCGCCAAGTCTAGGAACAAAAGGCTCCTTAACATCTTCCCCAAGCCATAAGACTGCTGAACAATTAATCAAATGGCCACCCGGACTATTTACATTGACACGCCTCCCTTTGTTTTTACACTACTGGTACTCGCTGTTTATTATCTATGCATTGTCACTTTACCCCTACCTACATGTACATAATAACTTGACTAACCTGTACCCCCGTACATTGACTCGGTACCGGTACCCCCTGTATATAGCCTCGTTATTTTTATTGTGTTACTTTTTCTTTTTCTTTCACTATTTTTACTTTAGTTCATTTAGTAAATATTTTCTTAACTCTTTCGTGAACTGAATTGTTGGTTAAGGTCCTGTACGGTCCTGTACGGTAAGGTCTACTACACCTTTTGGATTCAGAGCATGTGACAAGTAAAGTTTGATTTGATGTTGTGTTTATATTTTTGTTCAGTGCATGTACACCATTTCCCCTTAGAACACATATATAGAATACACATATACCTCCTCCTCTTTGTTGCTCTCGCTCGGAATCCATCCATCCATCCACGCCTTAATCGAGGCGCTCTCCAGCGATGTTTCGAGCAATGTTTATCACAGTGGTAACGTTGCTACCCCTGTGGATCATGATTGTGTTGTATTGCATGAGGATTAGCATAACAACAGAGCGCCGGCTTTAGTTTTAATTCCGCTAACACTGGACCCGACTCTGCTTTGGCTCATCTTAACTGGGATTAGCAGGCGTGGGCAGGCAGCTAATGCCATCGCCCGCCTGAGAGGCTGATCTCGCCTGGGAGGACCCCCATTCGGACACTCCCTCCAAGGGGAGTCCCAGCTTTAGCCCTTAGTCTGTCATTCCCCCCACAGTGGGTGTCCACCCAACCCCAGAGTGCCTGCCCTCCTACTGCTCGGCTAGCTAGCGGTTAGCGCTGTCCTCCAGGCTAATGTATAGGTGGGTCACTGTTGCTCATTGAGCGCCAGGCGGGCATGCTGCTGCTGAAGGAACACTAGTCTACGCCTCTCAGTGGGTGCTTAATGGAATCTACAGCCCGGCGGGGCAACAAGGCTCCTTGGGGGTGTGGGGGGGAGGCAGAGACAACATGAGAGAGCGTGTAAGAGGAAGCGACAACATGTCTGCCGACTCAGCTGAAAGAGAGCAGCGAGGGAGGAGGAGAAGGAGGAGGAGAGGAGGCATAGATGGATGTGGGCAGAAGAGATTAGGCAGAATAATAAAAGGATACTTGGCAGTGCTTAACTAATATGTTTGGTAATCTGAAGATGATGCACTGAGAGAGGAAATGTCAGCTGTGTGTGTGTGTGTGTGTGCAACTGCGTGACTATGCAGCTGTGTGT
The DNA here is from genome assembly GCF_045679555.1 of Salvelinus alpinus. Lineage (NCBI taxonomy): Eukaryota > Metazoa > Chordata > Actinopteri > Salmoniformes > Salmonidae > Salvelinus > Salvelinus alpinus. The sequence continues at coordinate 13,971,014 of NC_092093.1, read as the reverse complement.
GTTTCGTGTGTGTGTCTTAGTGTGTGTGTGTTTGCTGCAGTCAGGCCCACTGAAAGCAATCTAAAAGCCTCTTAAGCAAACAGTGGCGGAGCCGTGGAAAAGGAATTTCAGGCCTCTTTAAAAGATTAGCCCGACTACTGACAGTGAGCGCCTGCTGGAGACTAACAGTCAGTAAAGTCTTGCTACACACACACATACACGTACACAGACACACACACTCATGCATGTACAGTAGGTACACACACAGTCCGCTGAGGATTTATGATGGCTTGTGACTCTAATGCCTGGCCGATATGCCCAGTACAGTGGCTTGCGAAAGTATTCACCCCCCTTGGCATTTTTCCTATTTTGTTGCCTTACAAACTGGAATTAAAATAGATTTTTTTGGGTGGGGTTTGTATCATTTGATTTACACAACATGCCTACCACTTTTGAAGATGCAAAATATGTTTTAGTGTGACACAAACAAGAAATAAGACAAAAAATCTGAAAACTTGAGCGTGCATAACTACTCACCCCCCCAAACTCAATACTTTTTAGAGACACCTTTTGCAGAAATTACAGCTGCAAGTCTCTTGGGGTATGTCTCTAAGCTTGGCACATCTATTCGCTGGGATTTTTGCCCATTCTTCAAGGCAAAACTGCTCCAGCTCCAGGTTCCGCTGATGTACAGCAATCTTTAAGTCATACCACAGATTCTCAATTGGATTGAGGTCTGGGTTTTGACTAGGGCATTCCAAGACATTTAAATGTTTCCCATTAAACCACTCAAGTGTTGCTTTAGCAGAATGCTTAGGGTCATTGTCCTGCTGGAAGGTGAAACGCTGTCCAAGTCTCAAATCTCTGGAAGACTGAAACAAGTTTCCCTCAAGAATTTCCCTGTATTTAGCGTCATCCGTCATTCCTTCAATTCTGACCAATTTCCCAGTCCCTACCGATGAAAAACATCTCCACAGCATGATGCTGCCACCACCATGCTTCACTATGGGGATGGTGTTCTCGGGGTAATGAGAGGTGTTGGGTTTGCGCCAGACATAGCGTTTTCCTTGATGGCCAAAACGCTACATTTTACTCTCATCTGACCAGAGTACCTTCTTCCTTATGTTTAGGGAGTCTCCCACATGCTTTTAGGCGAACACCAAACATGTTTGCTTATTTTTTTCTGGACACTCTTCCGTAAAGCCCAGCTCTGTGGCGTGTATGGCTGTTTGCTGAAGAAGACCATCAGCCAATTGCTTGAGCTACAATACCTATTTTGCCAATTGGCCTGGTGTCACGCCCTGACCTTAGTTATCTTTGTTTTCTTTATTATTTTGGTTAGGTCAGGGTGTGACGAGGGTGGCATGTGTGTTTTTTGTCTTGTCTAGGGGTTTTATACACTGCTCAAAAAAATAAAGGGAACACTTAAACAACACAATGGAACTCCAAGTCAATCACACTTCTGTGAAATCAAACTGTCCACTTAGGAAGCAACACTGATTGACAATAAATTTCACATGCTGTTGTGCAAATGGAATAGACAAAAGGTGGAAATTATAGGCAATTAGCAAGACACCCCCAATAAAGGAGTGATTCTGCAGGTGGTGACCACAGACCACTTCTCAGTTCCTATGCTTCCTGGCTGATGTTTTGGTCACTTTTGAATGCTGGCGGTGCTCTCACTCTAGTGGTAGCATGAGACGGAGTCTACAACCCACACAAGTGGCTCAGGTAGTGCAGCTCATCCAGGATGGCACATCAATGCGAGCTGTGGCAAGAAGGTTTGCTGTGTCTGTCAGCGTAGTGTCCAAAGCATGGAGGCGCTACCAGGAGACAGGCCAGTACATCAGGAGACGTGGACACCATATGCAAATTGATTGCCCATCCTCTATCTTCAGAGTCCATACTGTTATGTGACCTAAACTGGGATATGCTTAACACCCCGGCCATCCTACAATCTAAGCTGGATTCCCTCAATCTCACACAAATTATCAAGGAACCTACCAGGTACAACCCTAAATCTGTAAACATGGGCACCCTTCATAGATATCATCCTGACCAACCTGCCCTCTAAATACACCTCTGCTGTCTTCAACCAGGATCTCAGCGATCATTGCCTCATTGCCTGTGTCCGTAACAGGTCCATGATCAAACGACCACCCCTCAATACTTTCAAAAGCTCCCTAAAATACTTCAGTGAGCAGGCCTTTCTAATCGACCTGGCCCGGGTATCCTGAAAGGATATTGACCTCATCCCGTCAGTAGAGGATGCCTGGTTGTTCTTTAACCTCTCTTGGGTAGGGAGCAGTATTTTCACGTCCAGATGAAAAGCGTGCCCAAAGTAAACTGCCTGCTACTCAGGCCCAGAAGCTAGCATATGCATATAATTGGTAGATATGGATAGGAAACACTCACAAGTTTCTAAAACTATTAACATTATGTCTGTGAGTATAACAGAACTGATAGGGCAGGCGAAACCCTGAGGACAAACCATCCCCCCAAAATAATTTCAGCCTACCACTGTTTTCAATGGCGGTCACATTAATTATAAGGCAAAATCCTCCCAGATTGCAGTTCCTAGGGCTTCCCCTGGATGTCAACAGTCTTTAGAAAGTTTCATGCTGGATTTTGGAAAAATGAGCCAGAAATTGTAGTTTTTCTAGGTGGCTGTAGTGTTTCCAAGCGCATGGAAGAGAATACGTTCTTTGGTATTTTTCTCCGGTAAAGACAATAACGATTCTCCGTCTTAAACCTTTTGTCAATAGGGGGAGCTGTTAGCATTTTTTTTTTTTGACATTGCCAAATTAAACTGCCTAGTACTCAATTCTTGCTCGTACAATATGCATATTATTGTTATTATTGGATAGAAAACACTCTCTAGTTTCTATAACCGTTGGAATTATGTCTCTGAGTGGAACAGAACTCTATCTACAGCACTTTTCCTGACAGGGAGTGAGATTTCAGAAATCTTGGCCTCTGGTCCCAGGTCAGTTTTAATGTCCCTGTGAATGCTATGAGGATACAAACACTGCCTACGCCTTCCTCTAGATGTCAGTAAGTGGTGACAATTTGAATGGAGTCGATTGCGCAATCAGGGCCTGTATAAAACACCAAAGACCGGAAGTAGGTTTCTTTTGGACCCTGCGCTCGACGCCAGATGGACGTTGGACCGACCTCTTTCCAAGCCTTGGTTTAGCCAGTAATATATCGCCGGTCATGTTTTTACTCGTTATAGGTGTTAAAAACATCATAAGGTAGTTAATTTAAACCGTTTTATAGCAATATCCGTTTAGTGCGATAATGAGGCATTTATTTGTGACGCCCTTCCATGAGCTGGGCACGTTTCCTGTACATACCGAACGTTAGTGGCCATTTCGACGGGACAAGAGGACATCTTTCGACCAAAAGACGATTAGACCGGAGAAAGGATACATTGCCCAAGATTCTGATGGAAGAACAGCTCATAGTAAGAACTATTTATGATGATAAATCGCTGTTCTGTTGAAAAATGTTAGACGCATATATCGCCATTTTGTTTTGTGTAGCTTCGCTTTGGCGGACCCGGTATTGCACAGTAAGGATAATTTTAGAAATGTAAGTCAGCAATTGCATTAAGAACTAATTTGTCTTTCGATTCCTGTCAACCCTGTATTTTTTTGTCAAGTTTATGATTAGTTATCGATTAGACTAGATCACTCTCAAAGATGGCGCCCGACATTTTCAGGCCAGTTTTGCTACTATTCTCATTGTATAACCACGTTTTTTTGTGGCTAAATATGCACATTTTCGAACAAACTCTATATGTATGTTGTAATATGATGTTACAGGAGTGTCATCGGAAGAATTCTGAGAAGGTTAGTGAAAAAATTAATATATTTTGGTGATGATAACGTTATCGCTCCCGTTGCCTTGAATTCATGCTGGGGTAACGTTTGCACATGTGGTATGCTAATATAACGATTTATTGTGTTTTCGCTGTAAAACGCTTAGAAAATCTGAAATATTGTCTGAATTCACAAGATCTGTGTCTTTCCATTGCTATGCTTTGTCTATTTTTATGAAATGTTTTATGATGAGTAAATTGGTAATACACGTTGCTCTCTGTATTTATTCTAGTCGAGTTGTGATGGTGGGTGCAATTGTAAACTATGATTTCTACCTGAAATATGCACATTTTTCTAACAAAACCTATCCTATACAATAAATATGTTATCAGACTGTCATCTGATGAGGTTTTTTCTTGGTTAGTGGCTATCAATATCTTTATTTGGCCGAATTGGTGATAGCTACTGGTGGAGAGAAAAAATGGTGGACAAAGAAAAATGGTGTCTTTTGCTAACGTGGTTAGCTAATAGATTTACATATTGTGTCTTCCCTGTAAAACATTTTAAAAATCAGAAATGATTGCTGGATTCACAAGAAGTGGATCTTTCATCTGGTATCTTGGACTTGTGATTGAATGATATTTAGATGCTACTATTTACTTGTGACGCTATGCTAGCTATGCTATTCAGCTTTTTTACTGGTGGGGGGGTGGGGGGTGCTCCCGGATCCGGGTTTCTGAGGCGGTAGAAGTTAATCTACCCAGTTTCCCTCCATCAAAATGCATACAAAATGAATCCCAAACGCTACTAATAAACTTTTCCAAACAAGTCAAACAACATTTATATTCAAACCTTAGTACGTAAATAAACGATACAATTTAATGACTAAAGCGCGCCAGCTAAACTGAGTTTTTATGGATACAAAGAAGGACATTATCGAACAAAAGGACCATTTGTGATGTATCTGGGACCTTTTGGAGTGCCAACAGAAGAAGATCAGTCACGAACCGGCTCAAAGCCCGTAACAAAAGGGAGACAACGTGGAGATAAGGAGTAACAAAATATATATTTATTAAATAAAGTAACTAGGTATAATATACAATGGTGTGTGTAATCAGTAATCAGTAGCGTAAGTGAGTGTTTTGCATGCATGAATGTGATAATGCAGGGTGTTGAAAGATGCTAAAGCAAACAACCAAAAAACCACCAAGAAACACAACAAAATCTATAAAGGTGTCTGCATGGAGAGAGTCTCCTCCATGAATGGAGAAGTGGTGTATTTATCCTGGGAGACACTGGGCACAGGTGTTTCCCATGTAGCTGACGACCCTCCCAACTCCGCCCACTGGCATCCTAATAAGGAAACAAGAACAAAGAGAGAATACGGCAGACAGAGTGGGAGGGTCGTCACAGATCAAAGGTAAGGCATTTATTATTATTTGCTATTTTTGACTTTCGTGGCGCACCTGCCTGGTTGAAATATGTTTTTCATGCTTTTGTATGCGTGGCACTGTCCTCAGATAATCACATGGTGTGCTTTTGCCGTAAAGACTTTTTGAAATCTGACACAGCGGCTGGATTAACAAGAAGTTAAGCTTTATTTTGATGTATTACACTTGTGATTTTATGAAAGTTAAATATTTATAATTCTGTAGTTTGAATTTGGCGCTCTGCAATTTCACCGGATGTTGGCCAGCTGGGATGCTACCGTCCCACCTGCCCATAAGAAGTTAAAAGTGCTTTCCTCACCATCTTAAATAAGCATGCTCCATTAAAAAAATGTAGAACTAAGAACAGATATAGCCCCTGGTTCACGCCTGACTTAACTGCCCTTGACCAGCACAAAAACATCCTGTGGCGTACTGTATTAGCATCGAAAAGCCCCCACAATATGCAACTTTTCAGGGAAGTCAGGAACCAATATACACAGTCAGTTAGAAAAGCAAAGGCTAGCTTTTTCAAGCAGAAATTTTCATCCTGTAGTACTATTTCCAAAAAGTTTTGGGACACTGTAACGTCCATGGAGAATAAGAGCACCTCCTCCCAGCTACCCACTGCACTGAGGCTAGGAAACACTGTCACCACCGATAAATCTACGATAATCAAGAATTTCAATAACGATTTTTCTATGGTCGGCCATGCTTTCCACCTGGCTACCCCTACCCCGGCCAACAGCTCTGCACCCCCTGCAGCAACCTGCCCAAGCCCCCCCCCCCCCCCCCGCTTCTCCTTCACCCAAATCCAGATAGCTGATTTTCTGAAAGAGCTGCAAAATCTGGACCCCTACAAATCAACTGGGCTAGACAATATGGACCCTCTCTAAAATTATCTGCTGCAATTGTTGCAACCCATATTACTAGCCTGTTTAACCTCCTTCGTATTGTCTGAGATCCCTAAAGATTGGAAAGCTGCCGCGGTCATCCCCCTCTTCAAAGGGGGAGACACGCTGGACCCAAACTGTTACAGACCGATATCCATCGTGCGCTGCCTTTCTAAACTCTTCAAAAGCAAAGTTAACAAACAGATTTCGAATCATTAACAAACCATTTGGAATTCCAGCTACCTTCTCCTCTATGCAATCTTGTTTCCGAGCTGGTCATGGGTGCACCTCAGTCACGCTCAAGGTCCTAAACGATATCATAACCGCCATCAATAAAAGACAGTACTGTGCAGCCGTCTTCATCGACCTAGCCAAGGCTTTCGACTCTGTCAAGCATCGCATTCTAATCGGCAGACTCAATAGCCTTGGTTTCTCAAATGATTGCCTCGCCTAGTTCACCAACTACTTCTCAGATAGAGTTCAGTGTGTCAAATCGGAGGGCCTGTTGTCTGGACCTCTGACAGTCTCTATGGGGGGTGCCACATGTTTCAATTCTCAGGCCGACTCTTTTCTCTGTATATATCAATGATGTCGCTCTTGATGTTGGTGATTCTCTGATTCACCTCTATGCAGACGACACCATTCTGTATACATCTGGCACTTCTTTGCACACTGTGTTAATACATCTCCAAATGAGCTTCAATGCCATACAACACTCCTTCCGTGGCCTCCAACTGCTCTTAAATGCTAATTAAACTAAATGCATGCTCTTCAACCTGTCTCTGCCCGCACCCGCCCACCCAACTAGCATCCCTACTCTGGACGGTTCTGACTTTTGGACAACTACAAATACCTAGGTGTCTGGTTAGACTGTACACTCTCATTCCAGACTCACATTAAGCATCTCCAATCCAAAATTAAATCCTGAATCGGCTTCCTATTTCGCAAAACAAAGCCTCCTTCACTCATGCTGCCAAACATACCCGCGTAAAACTGACTATCCTACCGATCCTTGACTTTGGCGATCTCATTTACAAAATAGCCTCTGACACTCTACTCAGACTACATCCAATTTGCTATCACAGTGCCATCCGTTTTGTCACCAAAGCCCCATATACTACCCACCACTGCAACCTGTATGCTCTCGTTGGCTGGCCCTCGCTTCATAAACCCACTGGCTCCAGGTCATCTATAAGTCTTTGCTAGGTAAAGCCCCAGCTCACTTGTCACAATAGCAGCTCCCACCCGTAGCACGTGCTCCAGCAGGTATATTTCACTGGTCATCCCCAAAACCGTATCCTCCTTGGGCCACCTTTCCTTCCAATTCTCTGCTGCCAATGACTGGAAGCTGGAGTCTTATATCTACCTCACTAACAATAAGCATCAGCTGTCAGAGCAGCTTACCGATCACTGCACCTGTACACACCCCATCTGTAAATAGCCCACCCAACTTCCCCATCCCCATATTGTTATTTTTTTGCTCTTTCGCACCCCAGTATTTAAAAAAAGCAATTTTACCTTTATTTAATAAATCTTCTTAGGGCTAGGCCCCTTTTTTTTCTCAATTTCTGCCTGAATGACATGCCCAAAGTAACCTGCCTGTTGCTCAGGCCCTGAAGCCAGCATATGTCTATAATTGGTACCATTGGAAAGAACACGTTGAAGCTTGTATAAATGTTAAAATAATGTAGGAGCATGTAACACAATAGATATGGTAGGAGAAAATCCAAAGAAAAACCAACCAGATTTATTTATTTTTGCTCCCTGGATGCAATTCCTATGGCTTCCACAGCGTGTCAGCAGTCTATATTCAAGGTTTCAGGCTTGTAACTTCAAAAACAAATAAGAAATATCAGTTTTAATACAGGGACACAGTCTTGGAAATTTGTGTTTGCCATGAAGACAGGACACACCTGCTAAAATCGGTTTCCTATTGAGCATACTTCTTTCTGTAAAAAATATTATAGTTTGGTTACATTTTAGGGTATCTGCAGAGTAAATAGAAATGTATTTTGACTTGTTGAAACAAAGTTGAGGGGTAGATTTTCGGATTCCTTTCTTTGCATGTTGAACGAGTGGATTACTCAAATCGATGGCGCCAACTAAACCGATTTTATCTAACAAAACGACACTATATGTTATACCTGGGACACTATACCTGGATGACAAATCAGATGAAGATTTTCAAAAAGTAAGTGAATATTTAATCGCTATTTGTGAATTTATGAAACCTGTGCCGGTGGATAAATATTTTGATGTGGGGCTCCGTCCTCAAACAATCGCATGGCATGTTTTCGCTGTAATAGCTACTGTAAATCAGACAGTGCAGTTAGATTAACAAGAATTTAAGCTTTCAACCGATATAAGACGCATATGTACCTAAATGTTTAATATCCATAATTTTAATGATTATTTAATTGAACGCCCTCCAGTTTCACAGGAAGTTGTCCTGCTAGCGGAACGCCTAGCTCTAACTAGGCAAGTCAGTTAAGAACAAATTCTTATTTTTAGTGGGAACAGTGGGTTAACTGCCTTGTTCAGGGGCAGACCGACAGATTTTTACCTTGTCAGCTCAGGGATTTGATCTTGCAACCTTTCGGTAACTAGTCCAACACTCTAACCACTAGGCTACCTACCCCCCAGTATCTCTACTTGCACATCATCATCTGCACATCTATCACTCCAGTGTTAATGCTAAATTGTAATTATTTCGCCACTATGGCCTATTTATTGCCTTACCTCCCTAATCTTACTACATTTGTACACACTGTATATATATTTTTCTATTGTGTTATTGACTCTATGTTTGTTTATTCCATGTGTAACTCTGTGTTGTTGTTTTGATCGCACTGCTTTGCTTTATCTTGGTCAGGTCTCAGTTGTAAATAACTTGTTCTGAGCTGGCCTACCTGGTTAAATAAAGGTGAAATAAAAATATATAAAACATATTATTTATATGAAGAATACAATTGAACAAAGCTGAATAAAATATAAATATTTTCTCCATGGATTTGAGGGAGTGCGCACATGCAGCTATTCTGAGTTGAGCGGTTAACAAAGAAATAGGTACTCCTAGATGCTTAATTTAGAGTTATTAATGTAACTTTAGTTGTTATACAAACGTTGGGCTATATGTTTTGATTTTTAATACATTGTAAGGCTGCATGATGAGACTGTAATGATGATTTGAAAAGTTGCTTGACAGGCATGAGCTCTGCTTTGTTTTTTTGCGCAGGCTGTACACACTCCAATAGTCTCTCATTCACAATTTGATAATGCCTCGAATTTCACGGTGGCATCTCCTTTGTGGCCGTAATGCATCCTAAAAATATGAATGTATTTTGGGGCCCGGAGTGCCGCGTTGTGCCCTTTTCCCTGAGGGTGCTGCGCAATCCGAAGCGTCTCTCACTCACATGGCTCTCTGTCACGTGATCGGGTCTTTCTCACAGGCTACAAGTCAGACACATCAGGGACGCAACTGCGCACGTCACTATCCAATTCCGAGGTGCACGTTGAAGATATTGGAAGAACTGTTCAAGATGAGTACAGGAGGAGTAGGCCTAACAAACAGCAAAAGCACTAACCTATGTCATTCTACTATCCCCCATAGTACAAAAGTCGACCTATTCTATTATGTGAGATAAATAACAGTTGTGGAGTGCGGACAGACCAGAAAATGTAGCTTAAAACGTTGATAATCTATTAGGCTTTCTTCACATTATAAGCGCAGCAATGTGCACATATGGCAGTAGGCTATACGTGTGAATGTTCCATTCGCAGAAAACACCATTATCAAAAGTGACCTTAAATGCAATTATGCATGTAATGCTTTTACTATAAAGGTGCATTTTAATGGCGAAAATTATCTTCCCCAAACTTGAAACTCACGAGCTGCTTATATATGCCAGTTAGGTCCTACACCCCTTGTAAAGCTGATTAATTTTGCTCAAGTTATTTGGCCATTTTAGTTGTGATACAAACCTTATTAAAACATATAGGCCTATTGTCACACAATGATCTGGTTCACCTGTCCTTGTGATTGTCTCCATACCCTCCAGGTGTCGCTTATTATCCTCTGTGTATATATCCCTGTGTTATCTGTCTCTCTGTGCCAGTTCGTCTTGTTTACCAAATCAACCAGCGGTTTTCCTTGCTCCTATTTTTACCCAGTCTCTGTTTGTTTCTAGTCATCCTGGTTTTGACCCTTGCCTTTCCTGACTCCGAACCCGCCTGCCTGACCACTCTGCCTGTTCTGACTACCAGCCTGCCTATCCCCTTGTTCTGTTTTGGACTTCGATCTGGTTTCTGACCCCTGACTGGCCTGACCTCGAGACTGTCTATCGTCTGGTACTGTTTGGATGGTTTATGAACTCACCTGTCCCCGACCTGCCTTTCCCTACTCCCTTTGTTCTAATAACTATTGGAGCTCTACCAGCTGCCTCCTGTGTCTAAATGTGGGTCTCGCCTTGTGCTCTTCTACCTATGGGCTAGGCTACAAGAGGTGTGCGACTATGATTAAAAAAAGGCATTGTTTCTTATGCTGGGCATCATTCACAACTGATAATATATAATTCACAAGTGACAGGCTAGAATTGTCACCCATCAGACTATTCTTGTTTTAATCTTGAATTTACATATACTAAATAATATGTGACATTTGTTTTGATTTAGAATGGACCATCATCATGCACCTGTATCGAAGCAGGGGGAAAAAATTATGTCATCTATGCATTTAAAGAGCGAATGGAGGACACTTTTCCCCGTGGTTTATTTTCATGCCAGCCAGGTAGGCTATACTCCTGTTGTAAAGAGAAGCAATGTGTTTAATATTATTATTATTCCACTGGATATCATAAGGTGAATGCACCAATTTGTAAGTCGCTCTGGATAAGAGCGTCTGCTAAATGACTTAAATGTAAATGTAAATTATGAAAGTTCAGAAATAAATATAGTAGGCCTAGTAGGCCAAGAGAGATTTTTGAATACGTTTGCATTGATGCCAGAGTGATTATAGGGACAATAGAGTGCTGAGTACCAGGCAGTTAGCAAGTTTGGTAGGATACTAATGACCATCAGCAGCATCAGGGCTTGGAGAAGCCTAATTACCGTGACTAAACCGTCATGTGGAATTTGACTGCCTTCATAACTTGTGACCGTTGGTGTGGCGGTAACACGATCACCGCAACAGCCCTATTCGTGAGCTCTGTATGCTGTTATTAATCCTATATTATCTTAATTTCCCATTTATCTTTCATTCCCTGAACCCTCTAAATGGGATGTTACATAATCCTCCCTCTCATCCCCGAGACTCAAAAACAGAGAAAGAGAGAGAGAAAGAGTTAACTTGTATTCCTCTAGACTTTCCCTCTTTCTCTCCTTTTCGCTCCTCCCTTCCCTGCTTGGCCTCTAAGTCTCCTGATAAAATAAATGTATCCTGTGATGTCTTATCTTCTCTCATCTACCCAGGAAGGCAGTGCCTCAGTTTGTTTTACCTTTCCTGTCATTCCTGTGTGTGCGTTTTTGTCTGTGTGTGTGTGTGCTCCTGCCGCGTTTGTGTGTGTGCTCCTGCCGCGTTTGTGTGTGTGTGTGTTCCTGCCGTGTGTGTGTGTTCCTGCCGTGTGTGTGTGTGTTCCTGCCGCGTGTGTGTGTGTTCCTGCCGTGTGTGTGTGTGTTCCTGCCGTGTGTGTGTGTGTTCCTGCCGTGTGTGTGTGTGTTCCTGCCGTGTGTGTGTGTGTTCCTGCCGTGTGTGTGTGTGTTCCTGCCGTGTGTGTGTGTGTTCCTGCCGTGTGTGTGTGTGTTCCTGCCGTGTGTGTGTTCCTGCCGTGTGTGCTCCTGCCGTGTGTGTGTGTGTTCCTGCCGCGTGTGTGTGTTCCTGCCGCGTGTGTTTGATGCCTATGTATGTGTCTTCTCTTCCATCCCAGACTCCCAACATTCCTTGCAATTGAACAAAGTTAATGGTGTGTTGATCCTGTACACGACCCCCAGTTTATCATACTCCATCATAGCTGGAGATTTTCCCCCTGCAGAAGTGGAGAAATGTGTTGTTTCATATCAGGGACACAGCATTTCACTGCTGTGCTGACTGAGTGTGTGTCCAAGCCGTTTCTCGTGTCTGTGCTGGGGTAATGTACCTAACCCAGATACACCTAGCTCCAGTCAACATTTGAGTATGCTAGAGTGGTGTTGGTAGGGACTGGAGGGTGTGTTATTGTGTGTGTATGTTCTGGTAGCCTGGCTAAGTCTCTGATCTCCAGTTGAGCCATAGGCTACAACCCAATGTAACCCCAGGCTGTGAGACCTGCTCTAACCCATCCTAACCCCAGGCTGTGAGACCTGCTGTAACCCATCCTAACCCCAGGCTGTGAGACCTGCTGTAACCCATCCTAACCCCAGGCTGTGAGACCTGCTGTAACCCATCCTAACCCCAGGCTGTGAGACCTGCTCTAACCCATCCTAACCCCAGGCTGTGAGACCTGCTCTACCCATCCTAACCCCAGGCTGTGAGACCTGCTCTAACCCATCCTAACCCCAGGCTGTGAGACCTGCTGTAACCCATCCTAACCCCAGGCTGTGAGACCTGCTCTAACCCAACCTAACCCCAGGCTGTGAGACTATGTTCTACCCATCCTAACCCCAGGCTGTGAGACCTGCTCTAACCCCAGGCTGTGAGACCTGCTCTAACACATCCTAACCCCAGGCTGTGAGACCTGCTGTAACCCATCCTAACCCCAGGCTGTGAGACCTGCTCTAACCCAACCTAACCCCAGGCTGTGAGACCTGTTCTACCCATCCTAACCCCAGGCTGTGAGACCTGCTCTAACCCCAGGCTGTGAGACCTGCTGTAACCCATCCTAACCCCAGGCTGTGAGACCTGCTCTAACCCATCCTAACCCCAGGCTGTGAGACCTGCTCTAACCTACTAACCCCAGGCTGCGAGACCTGCTCTAACCTACTAACCCCAGGCTGTGAGACCTGCTCTAACCTACTAACCCCAGGCTGTGAGACCTGCTCTAACCTACTAACCCCAGGCTGTGAGACCTGCTCTAACCTACTAACCCCAGGCTGTGAGACCTGCTCTAACCTACTAACCCCAGACTGTGAGACCTGCTCTAACCTACTAACCCCAGGCTGTGAGACCTGCTCTAACCTACTAACCCCAGGCTTAGCCTTCAGGTGAAAGGCTGATACCCTGATATAATACTGAGTAGGAGACTCCCCAGAGGCAGAGAATGGGATAGATTATGCAGTCACACTTTCACTGCCCCGCCCCCCTTCATTATCACTGTCTCTCATTGTCAATCATAACCCCCCGTTTTCATTCTCACTATCTCTCATTCTCTCACTTCAGCATGTGCTCACATGAGTTGCCTGAATCAGCTGTGAGATCTACACAGATGCAGACACAGATATGCGCAAGCACACACACACGCTCTTGTGGTTAACCAGTAACCAATTCTCTCTCTCTCTTCATCTTTCTCTCTCTCTCTCTCTCTCTAGATAGATAGATAGATAGGACCTCTGTACAGATGTTTGGATGACAGTATAGATGGCTAATTAAGTAGCCCATATAATAACACAACACCTTTAGACTAGCTCAGGAAAGCAGCTCCAACCTGAGTTAGGCTACTTACTATCTTTGGTAGAGCACATGCGGCTCACCTTTCTCCCTCCAACAGTCAAACGAACATGAAATCTAATGAAGTAACGAAAAGTAATATAACTAAATAAAATGGCGCTAAAAGAAATGGCAGCAGTTTTACGGGTGCCCAACCAATTGTGCTATTGTGTTTTTTTTAACGTTATTTGTAACTTATTTTGTACATAATGTTTCTGCCACCGTATCTTACGGCAAAAAAGAGCATCTGAATATCAGGACAGCGATCACTCACCTCGGATTAGGCAACGATTTTTTCTTCAACAAGCAAGACGCACAGGACATTCTCCAAACACCCGACAGGGCCAAAATCCCCGTTATTTGCAAGAGGAAGAAACGCAGGTACAGGGGACACAGAGCGGGATGCCTCGTGAGGACCCGCAGAAGGCGAGTGGGAAAGCTGCCGTTACCGTCAATATTACTCGCCAACGTGCAATCAATGGACAATAAATTAGACGAGGTACGATCACGAATATCCTACCAACGGGACATCAAAACTGTAATATCCTATGTTTCACGGAATCGTGGCTGAAATACGACATGGATATTCAGCTAGCGGGATATACGCTGCACCGGCAAGACAGAAAGCACACTCCGGTAAGACGAGGGGGGGTGGTCTGTGCATATTTGTAAACAACAGCTGGTGCATGAAATCTGAGGAAGTCTCTAGATTTTGCTCGTCTGAATTAGAGTATATTGTGATAAATTGCAGGCCACACTACTTGCCTAGAGTTTTCAGCTATACTTGTCGTGGCTGTTTAACTTCTTTCAGCTAGGGGGCAGACTTTTTATTTTTTATTTTTTAAATAACGTTCCCAAGGTAAACTGACTATTTCTCAGGCCCAGATCGTAGAATATGCATATAATTTACAGATTAGGATAGAAAACACTCCAAAGTTTCCAAAACTGTCAAAATATTGTCTGTGAGTATAACAGAACTGATTTTGCAGGCGAAAACCTAAGGAAATCCAACCCGGAAGTGCTTTTTTTTTTTATCCCTGTTCCGTTGCCTGCCCCTCTTCCATTTAAAGGGGTATCAACCAGATTCCTTTTCCAATGGCTTCCTCAGGCTTTAGACATAGTTTCAGGCTTTTATTTTGAAAAATGAGCGAGATTTTCAAAACGAGTCAGGTGTCCTTTGATTAGTTCCTGCGCGCGAGAGGGGTAGCTCGACATTTTCTTTCTCTCGTTTATTGAATAGGTTACCGTCCGGTTGAAATATTATCAATTATGTATGTTAAAAACAACCTGAGGATTGATTATAAAAAAACGTTTGACATGTTTCTACGAACATTACGGATACTTTTTGGAATTTTCGTCTGCCTTTCAGGAACGGAACGAGGCTGTGGTTTTCTAAACATAACGCGCCAACCAAATGGCGTTTTTTGGTTATAAAACTAATATTTATCGAACAAAAATAACATTGTGTAACTGGGAGTCTCGTGAGTGCAAACATCCGAAGATTATCAAAGGTAAGCGATTTAATTTTATTGCTTTTCGGACTTTCGTGACAATGCTAATTTGGGGCTAGCTGTTCTTACTGTTTTGTCTAGTGATTGATAAACTCACAAACGCTTGGATTGCTTTCGCTGTAAAGCATATTTTCAAAATCTGACATGATAGGTGGATTAACAACAAGCTAAGCTGTGTTTTGGTATATTTCACTTGTGATTTCATGATTATAAATATTTTTAGTATTTTTTTTTAATTTGGCGCTCTGCAGTTTAGTGGTTGTTGTTGATAAATGATCACGGTACCGGGATCCGTGCGTCAAGAAGTTAATTACCACCACAGACAGATGCTGGCACTAAGACCGCACTCGGTCAGCTGAATAAGCAAACAGGAAACCACTCACCCAGAGGTGGCGCTCCTAGTGGCCGGTGACTTTAATGCAGGGAAACTTAAATCAGTTCTACCAAATTTCTATTAACATGTTAAATGTGCAACCAGAGGGAAAAAAATCTAGATCACCTGTACTCTACACACACACGGACACGTACAAAGCTCTCCCTCGCCCTCCATTTGGTAAATCCGACCACAACTCTATCCTGATTCCTGCTTACAAGCAAAAATTAAAGCAGGAAGCACCAGTGACTCGGTCTATTAAAAAGTGGTCAGATGAAGCAGATGCTAAACTACAGGACTGTTTTGCTATCAGACTGGAACATGTTCCGGGATTCTTCCGATGGCATTGAGGAGTACGCCACATCGGTCAATGGCTTTATCAATAAGTGCATCGAGGAAGTCGTCCCCACAGTGACTGTACGTACATACCCCAACCAGCAGCCATGGATTACAGGCAACATTCGCACTGAGCTAAAGGGCAGAGCTGCCGCTTTTAAGGTGCGGGACTCTAACCCGGAAGCTTACAAAAAATCCTGCTTTGCCCTGCGACGAACCATCAAACAGGCAAAGCGTCAATACAGGGCTAAGATTGAATCATACTACACCGGCTCCGATGCTCGTCTTATGTGGCAGGGCTTGCAAACTATTACAGACTACAAAGGGAAGCACAGCCGCGAGCTGCCCAGTGACACGAGCCTACCAGACGAGCTAAATCCCTTCTATGCTTGCTTCGAGGCAAGCAACACTGAGGCATGTATGACAGCATCAGCTGTTCCGGACAACTCTGTGATCACGCTCTCCGTAGCCGACGTGAGTAAGACCTTTAAACAGGTCAACATACACAAGGCTGTGGGGCCAGACGGATTACCAGGACGTGTGTTGCGGGCATGTGCTGACCAACTGGCAGGTGTCTTCACTGACATTTTCAACTTGTCCCTGATTGAGTCTGTAAAACCAACATGTTTCAAGCAGACCACCATAGTCCCTGTGCCCAAAAACACTAAGGTAACCTTAGCTCCCGCACATTTGCTAACCGGGCTATCTGTATTGTGTCCCACCACCCGCCAACCCCTCTTTACTCTACTGCTACTCTGTTCATCATATATGCATAGTCACTTTAACCATATCTACATGTACATACTACATCAATCAGCCTGACTAACCGGTGTCTGTATGTAGCCTTGCTATTTTTATAGCCTCGCTACTGTATATAGCCTCGCTACTGTTTTTCACTGTCTTTTTACTGTTGTTTTTATTTCTTTACCTACCTATTATCCTGTTTGGGCTAGGGGGCAGCATTTTCACGTTTGGATGAAAAGCATGCCCAGAGTAAACTGCCTGCTACTCAGTCCCAGTTGCTAATATATGCATATTATGAGTAGATGTGGATAGAAAACACTCTGAAGTTTCTAAAACTGTTTGAATGATGTCTGTGAGTATAACATAACTCATATGGCAGGCGAAAACCTGAGAAAAATCCAACCAGGAAGTGGGAAATCTGAGGTTTGTAGTTTTCAACTCTTTGCCAATCGAATACAGTGTCCATGGGGTCATATTGCACTTCCTAAGGCTTCCACTAGATGTCAACAGTCTTTAGAACCTTGTTTGATGCTTCTACTGTGAAGTGGGGGCGAATGAGAGTGGATTGAGTAAGGTCTCTCCCAGAGTGCCATGAGCTGAACATGCGCGTTCACGTGAGTTAGCTTGAGTTCCATTGCATTTCTGAAGACAAAGGAATTCTCCGGTTGGAACATTATTGAAGATTTATGTTAAAAACATCCTAAACATCCTAAAGATTGATTCTATACTTCGTTTGACATGTTTCTACGGGCTTTAACGGAACCTTTTGACTTTTCGTCTGCTCCTAGTGATCGCAGATCATGAATTTGGAATACTGGGCTAAACGCGCGAACAAAAAGGAGGTATTTGGACATAAAGATGAACTTTATCAAACAAATAAAACATTTTATTGTGGAACTGGGATTCCTGGGAGTGCATTCTGATGAAGATCATCAGAGGTAAGTGAATATATATAATGCTATTTCTGACTTCTGTTGACTCCAACATGGCGGATATCTGTTTGGCTTGATTTATTGTCTGAGCGCCGTACTCAGATTATTGCATGGTGTGCTTTTTCCGTAAAGTTTTTTTTAAATCTGACACAGCGGTTGCATTAAGGAGAAGTATATCTTTAATTCTGTGAAAAACACTTGTGTCCTTTATCAAAGTTTATTATGAGTATTTCTGTAAATTGATGTGGCTCTCTGCAAATTCACGGGATGTTTTGGAGGCAAAGCCAAATGTAAACTGAGGTTTTTTGATATAAATAGGAACTTGATTGAACAAAACATACAGTGGGGAGAACAAGTATTTGATACACTGCCGATTTTGCAGGTTTTCTTACTTACAAAGCATGTAGAGGTCTGTAATTTTTATCATAGGTACACTTCAACTGTGAGAGACGGAATCTAAAACAAAAATCCAGAAAATCACATTGTATGATTTTTAAGTAATTAATTTGCATTTTATTGCATGACATAAGTATTTGATCACCTACCAACCAGTAAGAATTCCGGCTCTCACAGACCTGTTAGTTTTTCTTTAAGAAGCCCTCCTGTTCTCCACTCATTACCTGTATTAACTGCACCTGTTTGAACTCGTTACCTGTATAAAAGACACCTGTCCACACACTCAATCAAACAGACTCCAACCTCTCCACAATGGCCAAGACCAGAGAGCTGTATAAGGACATCAGGGATAAAATTGTAGACATGCAACAGGCTGGGATGGGCTACAGGACAATAGGCAAGCAGCTTGGTGAGAAGGCAACAACTGTTGGCGCAATTATTAGAAAATGGCAGAAGTTCAAGATGACGGTCAATCACCCTCGGTCTGGGGCTCCATGCAAGATCTCACCTCGTGGGGCATCAATGATCATGAGGAAGGTGAGTTATCAGCCCAGAACTACACGGCAGGACCTGGTCAATGACCTGAAGAGAGCTGGGACCACAGTCTCAAAGAAAACCATTAGTAACACACTACACCGTCATGGATTAAAATCCTGCAGCGCACGCAAGGTCCCCCTGCTCAAGCCAGCGCATGTCCAGGCCTGTCTGAAGTTTGCCAATGACCATCTGGATGATCCAGAGAAGGAATGGGAGAAGGTCATGTGGTCTGATGAGACAAAAATAGAGCTTTTTGGTCTAAACTCCACTCGCCGTGTTTGGAGGAAGAAGAAGGATGAGTACAACCCCAAGAACACCATCCCAACCGTGAAGCATGGAGGTGGAAACATCATTCTTTGGGGATGCTTTTCTGCAAAGGGTACAGGATGACTGCACCGTATTGAGGGGAGGATGGATGGGGCCATGTATCGCGAGATCTTGGCCAACAACCTCCTTCCCTCAGTAAGAGCATTGAAGATGGGTTGTGGCTGGGTCTTCCAGCATGACAACGACCCGAAACACACAGCCAGGGCAACTAAGGAGTGGCGCCGTAAGAAGCATCTCAAGGTCCTGGAGTGGCCTAGCCAGTCTCCAGACCTGAACCCAATAGAAAATCTTTGGAGGGAGCTGAAAGTCCGTATTGCCCAGCGACAGCCCCGAAACCTGAAGGATCTGGAGAAGATCTGTAGGGAGGAGTGGGCCAAAATCCCTGCTGCAGTGTGTGCAAACCTGGTCAAGAACTACAGGAAACGTATGATCTCTGTAATTGCAAACAAAGGTTTCTGTACCAAATATTAAGATCTGCTTTTCTGATGTATCAAATACTTATGTCATGCAATAAAATGCAAATTAATTACTTAAAAATCATACAATGTGATTTTCTGGATTTTTGTTTTAGATTCCGTCTCTCATAGTTGAAGTGTACCCATGATAGAAATTACAGACCTCTACATGCTTTGTAAGTAGGAAAACCTGCAAAATCGGCAGTGTATCAAATACTTGTTCTCCCCACTGTACATGTATTGTGTAACATGTTGTCCCGGGAGTGTCATCTGATGAAGAATATCAAAGGTTAGTGATTCATTTTATCTCTATTTCTGCTTTTTGTGACTTCTCTCTTTGGTTGGAAAATCGCTGTATGCTTTCTGTGACTAGTTGCTGACCTAACATAATGATATGTTCTGCTTTCGCTGAAAAGCCTTTTTGAAATCGGACACTGTGGTTGGATTAACGAGAATTGTATCTTTAAAATGGTGTCTAATACTTGTATGTTTGAGAAATTTGAATTATGAGATTTCTGTTGATTGTAATTTGGCGCCCTGCAATTTCATTGGCTGTTGGCGAGGTTCCCAGACAGGTTATTCACCTAATACCTTTTTTGCACTATTGGTTAGAGCCTGTAAGTATGCATTTCACTGTAAGGTCTACACCTGTTTTTTTCGGCGCACGTGACAAATAAACTTTGATTTGATTTTGATTAGTATTATAAACTGGGTTGTTCGAGTCCTGAATGCTGATTGGCTGAGCCCTGAATTATAATCAGACCGTATACCCCGGGTAGGACAAAACATTTATTTTTACTGCTCTAATTACGTTGGTAACCAGTTTATAATAGCAATAAGGCACCTCAGGGTGTCACGTTCCTGACCTGTTTTCCTTTGTTTTGTATTCATTTTAGTTGGTCAGGGCGTGAGTTGGGTGGGTTTGTCTATGTTGGGAGTTTGTGTTCGGCCTGGTATGATTCTCAATCAGAGACAGCTGTCAATCGTTGTCCCTGATTGAGAGTCATACTTAGGCAGCCTGGGTTTCACCTGTGTTTTGTGGGTGTTTGTTTCCTGTGTCAGTGTTTGGACCACACAGGACTGTTTAAGGTTAGTCACGTTTGTTATTTTGTAGGTTTAAGTGTTTTCTTGTTGTTTCATTAAATCATGAACACTTACCTCTCCGCATCTTGGTCTGATCCATGCTCCTCCTCGTCTGAGGAGGAGAACGACATTGACAGCCTTAACAGAAACACCCACCACAACAGGACCAAGCGGATTGAGGAAGGAAGGCAAGAACAACAGCAATGGGGAAAAGAGGAATGGACTTGGGAGGAGATCCTGGACGGCAAAGGACCCTGGACTCAGCCAGGGGAATATCGCCGTCCCAAAGCGGAGCTGGAGGCAGCGAAAGCGGAGAGGAGGTTCTATGAGGCAAAAGCACGTAAGAGCGGCTGGAAGCCCGAGAGGCTCACCCAAAAATTTATTGGGGGGGGGATAAAGGGGAGTGTGGCGAAGCCGGGTTGGATACCTGAGCCAACTCCCCGGGCTTACCGTGGAGTGAGAGGGCGTCGTACTGGTCAGACACCGTGTTATGCGGTAAAGCGCACGGTGTCCCCAGTACGCGTGCTTAGCCCAGTGCGGGCTATTCCACCTTGCCGCACTGGGAGGGCTAGGTTGGGCATCGAGCTGGATGTCATGAAGCCGGCCCAACGTATCTGGCCTCCAGTACGTCTCCTCGGGCCGGCGTACATGGCACCAGCCTTACAGGTGGTGTCCCCGGTTCGCCTGCATAGCCCAGTGCGGGCTATTCCACCTCGCCGCACTGGCAGGGCTACGGGGACCATTCAACCTGGTAAGGTTGGAGAGGCTCGGTGCTCAAGAGCGCGTGTCCTCCTTCACGGTCCGGTATATCCGGCGCCACCTTCCCGCCCCAGCCCAGTACCACCAGTGCCTACACCACGCACCAGGCTTCCAGTGCATCTCCAGAGCCATGTTCCTCCTCCCCGCACTCGCCCTGAGGTGCGTGCCCTCAGCCCAGTGCCTCCAGTTCCGGTACCACGCACCAGGCCTATAGTGCGTCTCAGCCGGCCAGAGTCTGCCGTCTGCCCAGCGGTGCCTGAACGGCCCGTCTGCCCAGCGGGGCCTGAACTGCCCGTCTGCCTAGCGGGGCCTGAACTGCCCGTCTGCCCAGCGGCGCCTGAACTGCCCGTCTGCCAAGCGCCATCTGAGCCATCCGTCTCCCCAGCGCCATCTGAGCCATCCGTCTCCCCAGCGCCATCTGAGCCATCCGTCTCCCCAGCGCCGTCTGAGCCATCCGTCTGTCCCGAGCCGTTAGAGCCAGTCGTCAGTCAGGATCTGGCAGGATCTGGCCAGACAGGATCTGCCAGAGCCGCCAACCAGACAGGATCTGCCAGAGACGCCAACCAGACAGGATCTGCCAGAGACGCCAACCAGACAGGATCTGCCAGAGCTGCCAACCAGACAGGATCTGCGGGAGCCGTCAGCCAGTCATGAGCGTCCAGAGCCGTCCAGCCAGGACCAGCCAGAGCCGCCCAGCCAGGACCAGCCAGAGCCGTCCAGCCAGGATCCTCCAGAGCCTTCCGCCAGCCAGGATCCTCCAGAGCCTTCCGCCAGCCAGGATCCTCCAGAGCCTTCCGCCAGCCAGGATCCGCCAGAGCCTTCCGCCAGCCAGGATCCGCCAGAGCCTTCCGCCAGCCAGGATCCGCCAGAGCCTTCCGCCAGCCAGGATCCGCCAGAGCCAGCCAGCCAGGATCCGCCCCTCAGTCCGGTGCTGCCCCTCAGTCAGGTGCTACCCCTCAGTCTGCTACTGGTCTTTAGTATAGGGGGATTGACATGGAGGGTGGACATTTTGAGGAGGCCACGGAAGCGGGGGTTGACTATGGTGGGGTGGGGACCACGACCAGCGCCAGAGCCGCCACCGTGGACAGACGCCCACCCAGACCCTCCCCTAGACTTTGTGCTGGTGCGCCCGGAGTTCGCACCTTAAGGGGGGGGTTCTGTCACGTTCCTGACCTGTTTTCCTTTGTTTTGTATTCATTTTAGTTGGTCAGGGCGTGAGTTGGGTGGGTTTGTCTATGTTGGGAGTTTGTGTTCAGCCTGGTATGATTCTCAATCAGAGACAGCTGTCAATCGTTGTCCCTGATTGAGAGTCATACTTAGGCAGCCTGGGTTTCACCTGTGTTTTGTGGGTGTTTGTTTCCTGTGTCAGTGTTTGGACCACACAGGACTGTTTAAGGTTAGTCACGTTTGTTATTTTGTAGGTTTAAGTGTTTTCTTGTTGTTTCATTAAATCATGAACACTTACCTCTCCGCATCTTGGTCTGATCCATGCTCCTCCTCGTCTGAGGAGGAGAACGACATTGACAGCCTTAACACAGGGGTTTGTGATATATGACAAAGAACAGCCCTTAGCCGTGATATATTGGCCATATACCATAACCCCTCGGGCCTTATTGCTTAAATATTACGCATTACTTTCCACAAAGTTATACAACTAGTAATAATACGCGTTACTTTCCACACAAAGTAAAATAACTAGCTATATAACGCAGTACTTCCCACACAAAGTAAAATAACTAGCTATATAACGCAGTACTTCCCACACAATGTAATACAACTAGTAATAGAACACATTACTTAACACAAAGTAATATTGTGAAGTAACGCGTTTCTTTTGTTAAATGTAACAAGTGATATATAATTTAATACTTTTTCATGTAACTAATCCCAACACTGGAAGTTTCATCATTTTGGGGTCTATATAAGCTTCAATATGAGGTCGTAAACCTAGCATGAAAGTGCATCCTTGTAGCTGTGTGGGCTAATATAGTCAAAATGTTGTGTCATGGCATGTTGAGCAAATTTTCTTCCCAAGCGTAAGGCATTATTGCTGGGATATGAGGTAACAACAGTACCTGGACTATGTTAAAAAAGTGAAAAAATAAATAAAAAGATAATTGTTTTATTTTAATTTTATTTCACCTTTTATTTAAACAGGTAGGCCAGTTGAGAACATGTTCTCATTTACAACTGCGACCTGGCCAAGATAAAGCAAAGCAGTGCAACAAAAACAACACAGAGTTACACATGGAATAAACAAACATACAGTCAAAAACACAATAGAAAATCTGTTTACAGTGTGTGCAAATGAAGTAAGGAGGTAAGGCAATGAATAGGCCGTAGTGGCATAGTAATTACAATTTGGCAAATTAACACTGGAGTGATAGATGTGCAGATGAGCATGTGCAAGTAGAAATACTGGTGTGCAAAAGAGCATAATAAAAAATTAAAAAACGTATGGGGATGAGGTAGGTAGTTGGTTAGATGGGCTATTTACAGATGGGCTGTGTACAGCTACAGCGATCGGTAAGCTGCTCTGACAGCCGATGCTTGAAGTTAGTGAGGGAGATATAAGTCTCCAACTTCAGTATTTTTTGAAATTCGTTCCAGTCATTGGCAGCAGAGAACTGGAAGGAAAGGCGGCCAAAGTAGGTGTTGGCTTTGGGGATGACATGTGAAATATACCTGCTGGAGCGCGTGCTACGGGTGGGTGTTGCTATGGTGACCAGTGAGTTGATAAGGCGGAGCTTTAGCTAGACTTATAGATGACCTGGAGCCAGTAGTTTTGGCAACGGATATGTAGCGAGGACCAGCCAACGAGAGCATACAGGTTGCAATTGTGGGTAGTATATGGGGCTTTGGTGACAAAATGGATGGCACTGTGATAGACTGTATCCAATTTGCTGAGTAGAGTGTTGGAGGCTATTTTGTAAATGACATCGCCAAAGTCAAGGATCGGCAGGATAGTCAGTTTTACGAGAATATTTACGTTTGGCAACATGAGTGAAGGAGGCTTTGTTGTGAAATAGGAAGCCGATTCTAGATTTAATTTTGGATTGGAGATGCTTAATGTGAGTCTGGAAGGAGAGTTTTAAGTCTAACCAGATACCTAGGTATTTATAGTTGTCCACATATTCTAAGTCAGAACCGTCCAGAGTAGTGATGCTAGGCGGGCGGGTGCGGGCAGCGATCGTTTGAAGAGCATGCATTTAGTTTTACTAACGTTTAAGAGCAATTGGAGGCCATGGAAGGAGTGTTGTATGGCATTGAAGCTCGTTTGGAGGTTTGTTAACACAGTGTCCAAAGACGGGCCAGATGTATACAGAATGGTGTCATCTGCGTCAAGGTGGATCAAAGAATCACTCGCAGCAAGAGCGACATCATTGATAAATACAGAGAAAAGAGTTGGTCCGAGAATTGAACCCTGTGGCACCCTATAGAGACTGCCAGAGGTCCGGACAACAGGCCCACTGAACTCTATCTGAGAAGTAGTTAGTGAACCTGGCGAGGCAGTCATTTGAGAAACCAAGGCTGTTGAGTCGGCCGATAAGAATACGGTGATTGACAGAGTCGATGAATTGTGTTTGTTAGGTGTGTTAAAAGATGCTTAAAATACCACAAAAGTGATTGTGATTGTGTTGAATTGTGTTTGGGAAATAAAGATAGACATGGTTTTTAAAAGGTAGTGGTAATATTTCATTCAGAACAGACATTTGTAGGCGGCTTACCCCATAACTGGGGTAATTTGTGCCAGGAGGCCACTTTGTGGACAAGGTATCTTTTCAAAACTGTAATGTTTACATACATTCTGATTATTTCCAAAGATACACAGCATCCTGAAATGTATGTGGATATGTTTGTTAGAAAGAATACTATATTTGTGACCGACCGGCTCGATTCGTTCTTATGTAGCAAAATTTGAAATAGTTTTTTTTACATTAGATTAAAGTAGAGACTAAGAGCTGGTCAAGTGTGCCTTGAAATCTACATAAATCACAGGCAGCACCCCCACGCCATCACACCTCCTCCTCCATGCCTTACGGTGGGAACCACAAATGCGGAGATCATCCGTTCACCTACTCTGTGTCTCACAAAGACACTGCGGTTGGAACCAAATCTCTCAAATTTGGACTCATCAGACCAAAGGACAGATTTCCACCGGTCTAATGTACATTGCTCGTCTTTCTTGGCCCAAGCAAGTCTCTTCTTCTTATTGGTGTCCTTTTGTAGTGGTTTCTTTGCAGCAATTCGACCATGAAGGCCAGATTCAGGCAGTCTCCTCTGAACAGTGTCTGTTACTTGAACTCTGACGCATTTATTTGGGCTGCTATTTCTGAGGCTGGTAACTCTGAGCGTATCCTCTGCAGTAGAGGTAACTCCTGGTCTTCCTTTCCTGTGGCGGTCCTCATGAGAGCCATTTTCATGATAGCGCTTGATGGTTTTTGCGACTGCACTTGAAGAAACTTTCAAAGTTCTTAACATTTTCTGAATTGACTGACCTTCATGTCCTAAAGTAATGATGGACTGTCGTTTCTCTTTGCTTATTTGAGCTGTTATTGCCATAATATGGACTTTTACCAAATAGGGCTATCTTCTGTATACCACCCCTACCTTATCATAACACAACTGATTGGCTCAAATGCATTAACAAGGAAAGATATTCCACAAATGAAAACCTGTTAACCTTTTCTCAATACAGGGGGTGCTGTTTCCACTTTGGAAAATATCGTCTCCAAATTAAACTGCCTCATACTCAATTCTTGCTCGTACAATATGCATATTATTATTACTATTGGATAGAAAACAATCTCTAGTTTCTAAAACCGTTTGAATTATGTCTGTGGGTGAACCAGAACTCTTTCTACAGCGAAAATCATGACCGGACATGCGAAGGTCTGAAAACTAGGCTCTGTTCTGAGATCAGTTTAAAACTCTGTATGTGCCCTATGGGTCGAAATGAACTGCACCCGCCTTCCCCTGGATGTTAGTAACCAATGAGAAGTGGAATGGAGTCTCTACGTATTTCTCAGAGTTTATAAAACGCCATGGAGTGACATGTACGTTCTTTTGGACGCTCGTCAAGGCGCAAGAGAGGACATCAGAATGGCATGCTCAAAAGCTCTCGTTATCGGGCTAAGATATATCCGTCTGTGATTTAATTCGATATAGGTGTTAGAAACATCATAACGAAGTTATTTTAAACCGATTTATATCAGTTTATGCGAGTATATTGCTATTTTCTGAATTTTCGTAGTATTGCGCTTTGAGGATTTGGACATGTGTGTGCCACGTAGCTATTGTTAGCTGCTAGTTCCGAAGTTGAAGAGGACGTTTTACAACAAAGCAACGATTCTTTTGGACAAAGGACACCTTGCCCAAGATACTGATGGAAGCTCGTCCAAAAGTAAGAGCTATTTATGATTTTATTCCGTATTTATGTGGAAAAATGTAAACGCATTTGTCGGCCATTGTTGCGGCACTAGTCTGGCTGTAACGCACACTGTATGTCTAGTAACGTTAATTTTAAAAATCTAACTCAGCGGTTGCATTAATAACTAATGCATCTTTCATTAGCTGTCCAACCTGTATTTTTTTAGTCAATCTAATCGATAAATAATCGTAAACTTAGGTGCCTTTCCAAGATGGCGCCGGACAGAATGCATGCCATGTTTTGACAGATTACATTGCATAACCACGATTTGTGATGCTAAATATGCACATTTTCGAACAAACTCTATATGCATTGTGTAATATGATGTTACAGGACTGTCATCTGAAGAATTCTGAGAAGGTTAGTGAAAAAATTTATATATTTTGGTGGTGATAACGTTATCGCTCTTTTTGCCTTGAATCAATGCTGGGGTGATGTTAGCTCATGTGGTATGCTAATATAACGATATATTGTGTTTTCGCTGTAAAACACTTAGAAAATCTGAAATATTGTCTGGATTCACAAGATCTGTGTCTTTCAATTGCTGTACGGTGTGTATTTTTAAGAAATGTTTTATGATGAGTAATTAGGTAATACACGTTGCTCTCTGTAGTTATTCTAGTCGCTTTGGTGAGTTTTGTGATAGTGGCTGCAATGGTAAACTGTGATTTATACCTGAAAAATGCACATTTTTCTAAAAAAACAGATGCTATACCATAAATATGTTATCAGACTGTCATCTTATGAAGTTGTTTCTTGGTTAGTGGCTATATATATCTTTATTTAGTCGAATTAGTGATAGCTACTGATGGAGTAAAAAACTGGTGGAGTAAAAAAAGTGGTGTCTTTTGCTAACGTGGTTAGCTAATAGATTTACATATTGTGTCTTCCCTGTAAAACATTTTAAAAATCAGAAATGATGGCTGGATTCACAAGAAGTGTATCTTTCATCTGGTGTCTTGGACTTGTGATTTAATGATATTTAGATGCTAGTATTTACTTGTGACGCTATGCTAGGCTATGCTAGTCAGCTTTTTTACTGTGGGGGGTGCTCCCGGATCCGGGATGAGTACCAAGTAAAAGTTAATTGAAATGCATTCCAGGTGACTGAAGCTGATTGAGAGAAGGCCAAGAGTGTGCAAAGCTGCCATCAAGGCTAAGGATGGCTACTTTGAAGAACACTTTTCTGGTTACTACATGATTACATATGTGTTATTTCATAGTTTTGATGTCTTCACTATTATTCTACAATGTAGAAAATAGTAAAAATAAGAAAAGTCCTTGAATGAGTAGGTGTGTCCAAACTTTTGACTGGTACTGTACGTTCAAATGCCTCTCCTGTGAAGTAGTGACGCGCGACATACACCTAGTTTCCTGAAACAAGTCATATTTTCCTTGACAGAGTGATGCTGAATGTTAAAAATGGCTCAACTTACCCCTCTCCCCTATTCCATCACTCCAACTGGTTGTCCAGATGGCTACTCTATCAGAAGTAGATCTTTAGCCCACTCCCTCCCTCCCTCCCTCCCTCCCTCCCTCCCTCCCTCCCTCCCTCCCTCCCTCCCTCCCTCCCTCCCTTCCTACACCCCTCCCTCTCTTCCTCCCTCAATTCTCTCCTTCTTTCCAAATTCCCTCCTTTCCATCCTCCCCCTCTCTTTCCCCCGAATGCCAAATCGCTTACATTGGCTTAATCCATCTTTTTTACCTCTTCTCCTCTTATGCCATTCACTTGTTATTACTCTGCGTTTCAACCGCTCACTCTCTACTCAGCACACCCATTCAATACTGTGTCCATTCGCTCATCACATCCTATTCAATATTATGTCCATTCAGTCATCCCTCTATTCTCTCTCTAATAATAGTTGCCATTCATTTCATCACTTTCTCTCTGCCTGCTAGCTCTCTATATTACTCTCTCTGCCTGCTAGCTCCCTCTCTTTCTCTGCCTGCTTGTTCCCTCTTTCTCTCTCTGCCTGCTTGTTCCCTCTTTCTCTCTCTGCCTGCTTGTTCCCTCTTTCTCTCTCTGCCTGCTTGTTCCCTCTTTCTCTCTCTGCCTGCTTGTTCCCTCTTTCTCTCTCTGCCTGCTAGCTCTCTATATTACTCTCTCTGCCTGCTAGCTCCCTCTCTTTCTCTGCCTGCTTGTTCCCTCTTTCTCTCTCTGCCTGCTTGTTCCCTCTTTCTCTCTCTGCCTGCTTGTTCCCTCTTTCTCTCTCTGCCTACTTGTTCCCTCTTTCTCTCTCTGCCTGCTTGTTCCCTCTTTCTCTCTCTGTCTGCTTGTTCCCTCTTTCTCTCTCTGCCTGCTTGTTCCCTCTTTCTCTCTCTGCCTGCTTGTTCCCTCTTTCTCTCTCTGTCTGCTTGTTCCCTCTTTCTCTCTCTGCCTGCTTGTTCCCTCTTTCTCTCTCTGCCTGCTTGTTCCCTCTTTCTCTCTCTGTCTGCTTGTTCCCTCTTTCTCTCTCTGCCTGCTTGTTCCCTCTTTCTCTCTCTGCCTGCTTGTTCCCTCTTTCTCTCTCTGCCTGCTTGTTCCCTCTTTCTCTCTCTGCCTGCTTGTTCCCTCTTTCTCTCTCTGCCTGCTTGTTCCCTCTATTTATCTCTCTGCTTGCTATCTCTGTCTCTTTCTCTCTCTACCTGCTTGTTCCCTCTATTTATCTCTCTGCTTGCTATCTCTGTCTCTTTCTCTCTCTACCTGCTTGCTAGCTCTGTCTCTTTCTCTCTCTACCTGCTTGCTATCTCTGTCTCTTTCTCTCTACCTGCTTGCTATCTCTGTCTCTTTCTCTCTCTACCTGCTTGCTAGCTCTATCTCTACCCCCACCGTTTCTCGCTCTCTCTCTCAATTACTTTTAATTGAAGGGCTTTATTGGCATAGGAAACATATGTTTACATTGCCAAAGCAAGTGAAATAGATCATGAACAAATGTGAAATAAACAATAAAAATCCACAGTAAACATTACTCTCTTTCTCTCTCTCTCTCTCTATGTACTCCCTCCCTCTTGCAGGCGTGAGTCATCCTCTGCTCCCTCACATTTGTCTCAGTGTGTCTGCCCAGCCCAGTCACAGGGCCACAGCGCTAGCCCATCTGACATGTAGCCACAACGGAGTACAATACAGCGTAGCCGTGGGAAGTAGGGGTGCTGGACATTCTGTAGCACCTCTGGTGGTGAGATGGTAAAACTCAAGAATTTGTGGTGTTGCAGAAAAAATATGATGATTGCATGAATAGTTTTAATATATGGTCCCCATTCTGCACAGAGGATATTTACGATGCTCTCCACTGCTGCCAATACGTTCTCAAGTTGAGGATTTTGATTACTAATGGATAGATTAGAGTATTTTCATTGTCTTCTCTTGACATGAATAGCCATGTGCTTTCCAAACTATGTTTTCCCGCGTTTGTATTTGGAAATATTGCAGTCCCCGCTGATGAAAAACATCCCCACAGCATGATGCTGCCACCACCATGCTTCAATGTGAGGATCGTATTCTCGGGGTATTGAGAGGTGTTGGGTTTGCGCCAGACATAGCGTTTTCCTTGATGGCCAAAAAGCTCAATTTTAGTCTCATCTCACCAGAGTACGTCCTTCCATATGTTTTGGGGAGTCTCCCACATGCCTTTTGGAGAACACCAAACGTGTTTTTGTAAGAAACTCTTCTGTAAGAGCTGCCAGCTCTGTGGAGTGTACGGCTTAAAGTGGTCCTATGGACAGATACTCCAATCTCCGCTGTGGAGCTTTGCTGCTCCTTCAGGGTTATCTTTGGTCTCTTTGTTACCTCTGATTAATGCCCTCCTTACCTGGTCTGTTTTGGTGGGTGGACCTCTCTTGGAAGGTTTGTTGTGGTGCCATATTCTTCCCATTTTTTAATAATGGGTTTAATGGTGCTTTGTGGGATGTTCAAAGTTTCAGATTTGTTTTTATAACCAACCCTGATCTGTACTTCTCCACAACTTTGTCTCTGACCTGTTTGGAGAGCTCCTTGGTCTTCATGGTGCCGCTTGCTTAGTGGTGCCCCTTGCTTAGAGGTGTTGCAGACTCTCTGGCTTTTCAGAACAGGTGTATATATACTGAGATCATGTGACAGATCATCTGGCTTTGCACACAGGTGGATTTTATTTAACTAATTATGTGACTTCTGAAGCTAATTGGCTGCTTATTTAGGGGCTTCATAACAAAGGGGGTGAATTCATATGCAAGCAGAATTTTTCAGTTTAAAAAAATATATATTTTTTGAAACAAGTTATTTTTTTCATTTCACTTCTCCAATTTGGACAATTTTGTGTATGTCCATTACATGAAATCCAAATAAAAATCCATTTCAATTACAGGTTGTAATGCAACAAAATTGGAAAAACGCCAAGGGGGATGAATACTTTTGCAAGGCACTGTATAGGCTGTCTCATCGTTGTCAGTGATCACTGCTATGTCATCGGCAAACTTAATGATGGTGTGCAGTCATGGGTGAACAGGGAGTACAGGAGGGGAATGAGCATGCACCCCTGAGGGGCCCCCGTGTTGAGGATCAGCATGGCGGATGTGTTGTTACCTACCCTTACCACCTGGGGGTGGCTGGTCAGGAAGTCCAGGATCCAGTTGCAGAGGGAGGTGTTTAGTCCCAGGGTCCTTAGCTTAGTGATGAGCTTTGAGGGCACTATTGTGCAGAACGCTGAGCTGTAGTCAATGAATAGCATTCTCACATAGGTGTTCCTTTTGTCCAGGTTGGAAAGGGCAATAGAGATTGCATCATCTGTGGATCTCTTTGGGCGGTATGCAAAATGAAGTGGGTCTAGGGTTTCTGGGATAATGGTGTTGATGTGAGCCATGACCAGCCTTTCAAAGCCCTTCATGGCTACAGACGTGGGTGCTACGGGTCGGTAGTCATTTAGGCAGGTTACCTTAGTGTTCTTGGGCACAGGGACTATGGTGGTCTGCTTAAAACATGTTGGTATTACAGACTCAGACAGGGAGAGGTTGAAAATGTAAATGAAGACACTTGCCAGT
The DNA here is from genome assembly GCF_045679555.1 of Salvelinus alpinus. Taxonomy (NCBI): domain Eukaryota; kingdom Metazoa; phylum Chordata; class Actinopteri; order Salmoniformes; family Salmonidae; genus Salvelinus; species Salvelinus alpinus. The sequence continues at coordinate 13,939,400 of NC_092093.1, read as the reverse complement.
TGGTCAGCACATACTCGCAGTACACATCCTGGTAATCCATCTGGCCCTGAGGCCTTGTTAATGTTGACCTGTTTAAAGGTCTTACTCACATTGACTGCGGAGAGCGTATTCACACAGTCTACCGGGAACAGCTGGTGCTCTCATGATTTTTTTCAGTGTTATTTGCCTCGAAGCGAGCATAGAAGTAGTTTAGCTCGTCTGGTAGGCTCGTGTCACTGGGCAGCTCTCGGCTGTGCTTCCCTTTGTAGTCTGTAATGGTTTGCAAGCCCTGCCACATAAGACCAGCGTCAGAGCCGGTGTAGTACGATTCGATCTTAGTCCTGTGTTGAAGCTTTGCCTGTTTGATGGTTTGTCGGAGGGCATAACGGGATTTTTTATAAGCTTCCGGGTTAGAGTCCCCCTCCTTGAAAGCGGCAGGTCTAGTCTTTAGCTCAGTCTGTAATCCATGGCTTCTGGTTGGGGTATGTACGAACGGTCACTGTAGGGACGACGTCCTCAATGCACTTATTGATGAAGCCAATGACTGATGTGGTGTACTCCTCAATGCCATCAGAGGAATCCCGGAACATATTCCAGTCTATGCTAGCAAAACAGTCCTGTAGCTTAGCATCTGTTTCATCTGACCACTTTTTTATTGATAGAGTCACTGGTGCTTCCTGCTTTAATTTTAGCTTGTAAGCAGGAATCAGTAGGATAGAATTATGGTCAGATTTATCAAATGGAGGGCGAGCGAAAGCTTTGAATGCGTCTCTGTGTGTGGAGTAAAGGTGGACCAGAGTTTCTTTTCCCTCTGGTTGCTCATTTAACATGCTGATATAATTTTGGTAAGATTGATTGTAGTTTCCCTGCATTAAAGTCCCCAGCTACAAGGAGTGCCGGCTCTGGGTGAGCGTTTTCCTGTTTGCTTATGACGGAATACAGCTCATTCATTGCAGTCTTAGTGCCAGCATTAGTCTGTGGTGGTATGTAGACAGCTACGAAAAATACAGATAGTGTGGTCTGCAGCTTATCATGAGATACTCTACCTCAGGCAGACACAACCTTGAGACTTCCTTAGATATCGTGCACCTGCTGCCATTTACAAAAATACATAGTCCGCTGCCCCTTGTCTTACCAGACACCGCTGTTCTGTCCTGCCGATACAGCGTATAACCAGCCAGCTGTATGTTGATAATGTCGTCATTCAGCCACGACTCCGTGAAGCATAAGATATTACAGTTTGGAATGTCCCATTGGTAATTTAATATTCTGCATTTGTCATCGATTTTATTTTCCAAAGATTGCACGTTTTCTAGCAGAATGGAAGAAAGTGGGGGTTTATTCGATCACCTGTGAATTCTCAGAAGGCAGCCTTCTGGACCCTTTTTCTGCGCCTTCTCTTCAGGGAAATGACGGGGATCTGGGCCTGTTCCCAGGGAAGCAGTTTATCATTCACATCGGGCTCTTCAGACTTGTTAAAGAAAAAAAAGGACTATGCCAGTCCGTGGTGAGTAACCGCAGTAATCCAGAAGTCATTTTCGGTCAGAAGAGACTGTAGCAGCAACATTATGTACAAAATAAGTTACAAACAATGCAAAGAAATGAACAAAAAAACACAGTTGGTTAGGAACACGTAAAACATCAGCCTTGTTCTCCAGCGCCATCTTGCCATCATCAAGTTCGCTGATGACACAGCAATGGTAGGCCGGATTACCAACAACGACGAGATGGCCTACAGGGTGGAGGTAGGCACTCTGACGGCATGGTGCCAGATAAATGCCCTCTCCCTCAACATCAGCAAAACAAAGGAGCTGATTGTGGATTTCAGGAAGAACCAGGCTTGGCACGCCACCATCCTCATCAACAGGGCCGCTGTGGAGACAGTCAAAAACGTAATGTTCCTCGGTGTACACATCTGTTGTTTGACATGAAATGGTCAAACCACACAGACACCGTGGTGAAGAAGGCACGACGGACTCTTTAACCTCAGGAGGCTGAAAAAATTTGGCCTGTCCCCGAGGGCCCTCACAATGTTCTACAGGAGCACCATCGAGAGCATACTGTCAGGCTGCATCACAGCCTGGTACAGTAACTCCACCGGCGCTGGCTGCAAGACTCTACTGAGGGTGGTACGCGCAGCCGAACCCACCATTGGGTGCACACTGCCTGCCCTCCAGGACACCTTCAACACCAGGTGTCATAGGAAGGCCAAGTAGGTCAGAGACCTCAGCCACCTGAGTCACGGCCTGTTCTTCCTGTTTCCATCACGCGGGCAGTACAGACGCAGGCAACACAGGAGTACCATGTCTAAAACTAACAGACTGGCCAATAGCTTCTACCCCCAGACTATCATGCTGCTGATTAGTCATCACTAGTCAGGTACCTGCTCCCCCTGTCCCCTTCCGGCCCTTCCGGACTTCCTACAACCCCCCCCCCCACCCCGCCGCTCGTTTGGACATTCCCAAAGTATGTCGTCCAAAATGTTATACTTTTGACTCAACTGTCCATAGAACAGTCTTCCAAGTGTCTTGAAGATCATCCAGGTGCTTTTACTTCTAGGTGCTTTTTGGCAAATGTAACTTTTTGGATGAGATGGGTCCCATTTATGTTTTGTGAAAATTTAAATACTTCATTCTACAGTAAGAACCTCATACCAAGGGGTCAAGCATGGTGGTGGTAGTGTGATGGTTTGGGGATGCATTGCTGCCTCAGGACCTGGACGACTTGCCTTTTAATAGAAGGAACCATGAATTCTGCTCTGTATCAGAGAATTCTACAGGAAAATGTCAGGCCATTTGTCTGTGAGCTGATGCTGAAACGCAGCTGGGTCATGCAGCAAGACCATGATCCAAAACACACAATCAAATCTACGTGAAAATGGTTAAAAAGCAACACATTTGACGTTTTGGAATGGCCTAGTCAATGTCCAGACCTAATCCCAATTGAGATGTTGCGGCAGGACTTGAAATGAGCAGTTGATGCTTGAAAACCCATAAATGTTGCGAAGTTAAAGCCAAAGAGTGGGCCAAAATTCCTCCACAGCAATGTGAGAGACTGATCAACAACTACAGGAAGAATTTGGTTGCAGTCATTGCAGCTAAAGGTGGCACAACCAGTTATTGAATGTACCTTTTCACACAGGGGAAGTGGGTGTTGTTAATTATATAAATAAAATAAGTATCAATTTTTTTGTTTATTTGTGAACTCCCTTTCCCTTTATCTAATATTAGGTTTTGGTTGAAGATCTGAAAACATTCAGTGTAAAAGATTTGCAAAAATAGAGAAAATCAGAAACGAGACAAATATTTTTTCACGGTGCTGTACGTTTTGCGTCATTGTTTTTTAAAGTTCTTCTCAGAGATCTATTTTAGACGACAGCACAGTTTTAGACCTTGTGTACGGTGGTGTTTTTCCTCACTTGAAATTCTTGGCCTCTTCTGCGGGAAAGACATCTCATCAGCACTATTCTGTTGGAGTGTTCCCCTCAAACGGGCTCTGATGCTTTGCTACTGGGCTCTGCTTCAAACACAACGTAGAACTCCCAAGACACACACGCAGGCATGCGCACACACACACACACACACACACACACACACACACACACACACACACACACACATACACTCTGCTCCCAACATCCTCCTTCGGTGGAAAGTTTATTCATGGTCTGTTCCTCTCCCCCATATATAAACATACAGACAAGCCAGGGGGAAATGTTGCATGAAAATGTCCTTCTATTTGTGGCTGGTTGAGCATGAATGTTGGCTTGTACAGAATGCCTTTATAACAAGCAATAACGTGCAAATTACCCAGCAACCCAGGGCTCATTAAATAAAAGATGGGAATAAGGACAAAGTGTACTCCTGTAGCATGATGAGAGCACTGGTTTAATGCAGTCGCTGGAGGAGTTGGGTGGGTTGGAAGTTTTGTCCAGCATGGATCCTCCATCCATTGAGAGGTGTATGGTTCTTTGTTGTACTGCAGAGAGGTGCCTGGGTATAGTCTGGTTCAACCAAGCTGAACACTGCACTCACCATTGTTGAGAGTTTACCAGTCTAGTTTACTAGGGTCTGGGTGCAGCGAGACAGATGTATACTGAGTGGCCAGGGAATGGACACATCCATCTAGGAGCCAGCAGCTCACCCGTTAGCAGAGCCAGGAGGGGAGGAGGGGTCCGCACTGTAGAGCCGAGCTGGCTTATCAGTTGCCAAGAGTGACAAAGTGTAGTCCTTCAGAGGAGTGCGACTGTGATGGGCAGTGTTCATTAGTGCTCAAGCCCCCTGCTAAATGGAGTCCAACTAGGGGTGGTTTGCAGAGACGCACGTACACACACAGAGACACACAATTTCGCTTGGTGAAAGAGTTGGTATTTTTGGGGGGCATGCTGGGTATTAGAGTCATACCCAACATGCTTTGCAACCGTACATCTGTACATTTACATTTTGGTCATTCAACAAATGATTTTATCGAGAGCATCTTCCGTCAGTGCATTCAATTTAGATAAACAACCGCAAGTAAAAAGTTTATGTAACCGTCACTGAGAAAGTTGTTGTAGTTAAACTGCTCTGTAGTTAGTTCACTGTGCTTTAACAACTGCTGGTTTAGAAACTAGCAGAGAAGATAATGGCTGAGCAAGAAGTAAATGGGAGCACAAACTGAACACCTACTGAAGTCTTCACTATACCATTGTTATTTGGAAATACAACTTTTGAATGTAAGAGAGAGAGAGAGAGAGAGAGATGGACTGTCATCCAGGTCTGCTGTGGGCGGCTCATGGATTGCCTGCAGCTGAGCAATATCTCAACTCAACTTTTCAACCAGCATGTTATACACAAGGGCTTGACTTTCCATTGAGCTGTGTATATTGACCTGTATAGTGGCTTATACACTGTCCAATACAGTCTTATGTTTCCCAATAGTGTGTGTAATTTACCCCACGGGCAAAATATAACATGCCATACATTGCAATGCTCCTTTATCTTGTCTTGTGATTGACTGATGTTTGCTGCTGTGTTGAGCACACGTTAAGTGCCTTGAAAATACTGTAAATGCCTATATAGTGCACTACTTCTGACCAGAGTGTTATGGGTCCTGGTTAAAAGTAGTGCACTACATAGGCAGCAGGGGGCCATTTCAGACGCATCCTCAGTGTTTGTCACATTCCTATCGTGGTTTGCTCTGTCATTCAATTGTTTGCCTCCCAAATACCCGGCTGAAATGCTATCATCAGTGTGTATTGACTGTGGGTCTGTTGGGTATGTGGTTGACTCAAGCAGTGGACAAACAGACTGAGTGGTCTGTCAACATTCGCCTTGGATTAGCACAAAACAGACTGGATGTCCTTGGACGGACGGACGGACGGACGGAGCTATTAACCGAAATGTCAGTTATGTTGGGGTACTTAAACAACTAATTGACCAATGTTCGTTTGGTCATTTCATAGTTATTTTTTTTCTCAATGTATACAATGAGCAGAACTCAATGTATACAATGAGCAGATTCTCTAGAGATAAATAAGACCATGCCCTAACTGTGTGATGTGGTAGGGAGTTGTAGTTTCCAACAGGCCAATATTCCACATAGTTATGCGCAGAACATGTTTTACTTAACTACAATGACCATAATACATTGCACTCCTACTCGTCAGGTTTGTGTGTTTCTTTTGCTTCTGCTACGTTAGGTTAGTATGGGACAGACCTGGAGAGAGAGGAGACAGAAAAATGTGATATAGAGTAAATTCTTCTCGAGGTATTTTTACCCGAAAATACATGATCTAAGTGATTGATAGTTGCTATTCAGCAGTCATAAAAATATGCCTTATTTACTTTGAAGAACTACTAAAATAGTAATTTTGTCAGATTGCATAAACAGGAGCTCTATAGAGATGAGATGATGACTTGATGAATGAAATAATAAAGTCATCAAATAAAACAAGTGTAATGTACACAACAACTGAAATATTTGATTAAATTAAAGTAATGTGAATAAATGATGGTTATTGTGATCAGCAGTAATGGATGGTCACTACCATCATAGGACTTTTAATAATAGTTTTATTCTGTGTTGTTGCAGCATTCAACCCACATAACGCATTGTGCATTTAATATTCAAAAATAAATAGAACCGTGATTATTATTTTATAATCGAACCAAAACTGAACCGACCTCAAAAAGCATGAATCGCTCAGCACTGACTCAGACAGACAGACAGACAGACCGTTTTGATATTGTGTCATGTGTATTAGGAATAGGTGATGTAAGATTAACACTGGAGAGTTTTTCGGTAAAACTGGCTGAAAGACACCTACATAAAGACTTAATAACACATTCATAACCCACATTTGGTCTCAGTTTGGCACGTGTGATGCTCCACACACACCGACTGCGAAGTTTTAGACCTTGTGTACGGTGCTGTTTTTCCTCACTTCAAATTGTTGGCCTTCGGAAAAGACATCTCATCAGCACTATTCTGTTGGAGTGTTCCCCTCAAACGGGTTCTGATGCTTTGCTACTGGACTCTGCTTCAAACACAACGTAGAACTCCCAAGACACACACGCATACGCACACACACACACACCCCCCCCGCCCACACACACACACACCTCATTACCGGTCCACCATGCAAAACCAAACACAAATGAAAGCCCCCGACATCCTGCTTTCGTGTAAAATTGTAGTAATGATCTGTTCCTATCCCCCATATATAAACACTGTTGGTCTCCCGAGTGGCGTAGCGGTCTAAGGCACTGCATCTCTTAGCAAGAGGGAATCACTACAGTACCTGGTTTGAATCCAGGCTGTATCACATCCGGACGTGATTGGGAGTCCCATAGGGCGGCACACAATTGGCCCAGCGTCGTCCGGGTTTGGCTGGTGTAGGCCATCATTGTAAATAAGAATTTGTTCTTAACTAACTTGCCTAGTTAAATAAAGGTTAAATAAAATAATAATAAACATACACTGACTATACTAAACACGAAGGACACCTTCCTAACATTGAGTTGCCCTCAGAACAGCCTCTATTTGTTGGGACATTGTTCTTAATGTTTTGTATACCCTTTGTATATAAACACTGTTACACATATATAAACACTGTTACACATGCACTGAGTGTACAAAACATGAAGAACACCTGCTCTTTCCGTGACATAGACTGACCAGGTGGATCCAGGTGAAAGCTATGATCCCTTATTGATGTCACTTGTGAAATCTACTTCAATCAGTGTAGATGAAGGTTAGGAGACAGCTTAAAGAAGCCTTGAGACAATTGAGACATGGATTGTGTATGTGTGCCATTCAGAGGGTGAATGGGCAAGACAAAATATTTAAGTGCCTTTGAACGGGGTATGGTAGTAGGTGCCAGGCGCACCGGTTTGTGTCAAGAACTGCAATGCTGCTGGGTTTTTTACCCTCAACAGTTTCCCGTGTGTATCAAGAATGGTCCACCGCCCAAGGGACATCAAGCCAACTTGAAACAACTGTGGGAAGCATTGTAGTCAACATGGGCCAGCATCTCTGTGGAATGTTTTCGACACGTTGTAGAGTCCAATGCCCTGACGAAATGAGGCTGTTCTGACGACAAAACAACATATATAAACAATGTTACAAATCTATAAACACTGTTACACATATATATAAATACTGCTACACACAGAAAGACAGACAGGCACATGGTATAATTAAACGGCTGTAGTTCATTCCTACAGGTTCTATATTTGAGCTGCTTTTGAAAGGAAAAAGTCGAATTAAAAACATTATTGGAATTGTTGAATTAGATTTTCATACCAGCAAGCTAGGATGGTTTGGTTAGCTAAACTAGCAAGTCTGTTTGTTTGGTTACCAAGGCAACTACTGTAGCCATCTAGTAAACTGTCTAGCTACTTCAGTGGATGTTGAACACATTTATACATGCAAATGTGTTAAATTATAGCCATGGTATTAAAGGGATAATCAACTCGGGGCTCTATGCGTTCTCTGGAAAGCAACTCTGTGGAAGGTTAGATCCACTCCGCTAGCGTGTTGTGGAACACGCCTTCCATGTCGTTCATTATTTTCCACAGAACACATAGCCCCTTGTTGATTATCCCATAAATAACCCATTCATAACCCACACATAACACATACATAACACATACATAATACATTCATAATACATTCATAACACATTCATAACACATTCATAACACATACATAACACATACATAACCCATTCCTAACCCACACATAACACATTCATAACACATTCATAACACATGCATAACACATGCATAACACATGCATAACACATGCATAACACATGCATAACCCACACAACACATTCATAACACATACATAACACATTCATAACACATTCATAACACATACATAACACATGCATAACACATGCATAACACATGCATAACACATGCATAACACATGCATAACCCATGCATAACACATTCATAAGTTATTCATAACCCACACAAGTCATTCATAACCCACACATAACACATTCATAACCCATACATAAGTCATTCATATCTAGTACATAAGCATATTATGTCAGCAACCACAATCTGATAATTTAGACATGTCTTTTGGTTGATGTTAGCACTTATAAATGTTTAGATACTGATTATGAAAGTCCTTATTAGGAAACCTTCAAATAAAGCATTAAGGATTAGGTTTCCTCACACACACACACAGAGAGACCGAGACAGACACACACACAGACACACACACACACACACACACACACACACACACACACACACACACACACACACACACACACACACACACACACACACACACACACACACACACACACACACACACACGACAGACAGACAGACAGACAGACAGACAGACAGACAGACAGACAGACAGACAGACAGACAGACAGACAGACAGACAGACAGACAGACAGACAGACAGACAGACAGACAGACAGACAGACAGACAGACAGACACACACACACAGACACACACAGAGACAGACACAGACACACACAGAGACAGACACACAGAGACACACACAGAGACACACACAGAGACAGACACAGACACACACAGAGACACACACAGAGACACACACAGAGACAGACACAGACACACACACAGCCTCTGTATCCAGCTCAGAAGTCTAGTTTAATGTACAGCTACGATAACAGCAGTGTTTTGTTTTATGATCATGACAATAATTAATTTACGTACTCAGTGGATGTGTGTTTTATTTGTTGTTTTTCTGCGACTGTCATACACACACACATCTTCCAATGGGCTAACCAATGGGCTAGCATACCAGCCCCCACACACACTTCTTTCATTTAGCTTATTTTCCCTCTCCCAGAGCTCCAGGGGCTATCAGATGATAGGCGAGACCACTCTGTCTTGTTAGATGAGCTTGTGTGTGTGTGTGTGTTGAACTACACGTGCGTGCTTGGGCCTGCATTATTTGAATTGTTTTTGGACGTATCACAATTAACACGCTCGTTTGATTCAAATCTTCGCTCTCGCTCTCTCTTTCTCTCTCCTTCTCTCTCCTTCTCCCTCTCTCTCTCTCTGCCTCTCTCTCTCTCTCGCCGTCCGAGAACAAAAACAGGAATTGCCTTCCTTCCTCCAGTAGAGTGATCCATACCGGTCACTAATGAATTCTAGGAGGCTGAGCATGCTAACCAGTTCATTATTCCAGCCCGGTTTCTGGAGTAATTACCATTCGGCATCCCAAATGATTAAAGACAGGGCGCTCTTGTTAAACTAAGCGGAGCGTGAATTTGGATAAATATTTGCATAAGCGTGAGTGCCGCGTGACTGACTGCGTTAGGATAAGCTAGGACGGCTCGCTTGATGACAGCCGGAGAAATGAAATGGGAGTGGACTTGTTGTTCTGTTGCCGAGCCGTTGCCAGGCTGTTGCCACGGCACTCACAGGAATGGTCCATCACCTCAGATATTAGTTTGTGTCGTTTGATTGGACCAGGAGGAGGATGCTGGTCTCTGGCAGGGTGGATGATTGGTGGAAGATGATGGGTTTTCTCCATGGCTGGCTGCTGACAGGATGACTGACTGGAAAGATGTTGAACTACTGACCCCAACTGTACATGTCTCTTGCATCTTGTTAGTCCATGTAAACATATAGCTAAACATGATAGACTGACCAGGTGAATCCAGGTAAAAGCTATGATCCCTTTTTGATGTCACCTGTTAATTCCACTTCAATCAGTGTAGATGAAGGGGAGGAGACGGGTTAAAGATGGATTTTTAGGCCTTGAGACAATTGAGACGGAGTGTTGTAGGTGTGCCAAGACAAAATATTAAAGTGCTATTGAATGGGGTATCTTATTAGGTGCCAGGCATACTGGTTTGAATGTGTCAAGAACTGCAACGTTGCTGGGTTTTTCAGGTTCAACAGTTTTCTGTGACACAACTGTGGGAAGCATTGGAGTCAACATGGGCCAGCATCCCTGTGGAATGCTTTCGACACCTTGTAGAGTCCATGCCCCGATGAATTGAGGCTGTTCTGAGGACAAAAGGGGGGAGCGCAAACTCAATATTAAGAAGATGTTCTTAATGTTTTGTACACTCAGTGTATGTGTCTGACAACAAACCATTGTTTTCTGTTATATAAATTATATATCCAGACACTGTCATGCCCTGACCTTAGTTCCTTTTTTATGTCTCTATTTTGGTTTGGTCAGGGCGTGAGTTGGGGTGGGCATTCTATGTTTTGTTCTATGTTTTGTATTTCTAGGTGTTTGGCCTGGTGTGGTTCTCAATCAGAGGCAGCTGTCTATCATTGTCTCTGATTGAGAACCATACTTAGGTAGCCTGTTCCCACCTGTGTTTGTGGGTAGTTGTTTTCTGTTTTGTGTATTGCACCTTGCAGAACTGTTCGTTTGTCGTTTTGTTGTTTTTGTTCAAGTGTTCGTATTTATTAAAAGTATTATGAATACTTACCACGCTGCACCTTGGTCCTCTTCTCCTTCTCCCGACGACGGTCGTTACAGATACCCAGTGATCACCTGACTCATACAGATCAGTGTAAAAATTATACATGTACAGTGCCTTGCAAAAGTATTCATCCCCCTTGGCGTTTTTCCTATTTTGTTGCATTAAAACATGCAATTTAAATAGATTTTGGGATTTCATGTAATGGACATACACAAAATAGTCTAAATTGGTGAAAAAAATGACTTGTTTCAAAGATTCTAACAAATAAAAAACGGAAAAGTGGTGGGTGCATATGTATTCACCCCCTTTGCTATGTAGCCCCTAAATAAGATCTGGTGCAACCAATTACCTCCAGAAGTCTCATAATTAGTCAAAGTCCACCTGTGTGCAATCTAAGTGTCACATGATCTGTCACATGATCTTGGTATATTTACACCTGTTCTGAAAGGCTCCAGAGTCTGCAACACCACTAAGCAAGGGGCACCACCAAGCAAGCGGCACCATGAAGACCAAGGAGCTCTCCAAATAGGTCAAGGACAAAGTTGCGGAGAAGTACAGATCAGGGTTGGGTTATAAAAAAATATCAGAAACTTTGAACATCCCACTGAGCACCATTAAACCCATTATTATAAATTGGAAAGAAATGGCACCACAACAAACCTGCCAAGAGAGGGCCGCCCACCAAAACTCACAGACCAGCAAGGAGGGCATTAATCAGAGAGGACACAAAGAGACCAAAGATAACCCTGAAGGAGCTGCAAAGCTCCACAGCAGAGATTGGAGTATCTGTCCATAGGACCACTTTAAGACGTACAATTCACAGAGCTGGGCTTACCAGAAGAAAAAATCCGTTGCTTAAAGAAAAAAATAAGCAAACACGTTTGGTGTTTACCAAAAGGCATGTGGGAGACTCCCCAAACATATGGAAGAAGGTACTCTGGTCAGATGAGACAAAAATGTAGCTTTTTGGCCATCAAGGAAAACATTATGTCTGGCGTAAACCTAATACCTCTCATCACCCCGAGAATACCATCCCCACAGTGAAGCATGGTGGTGGCAGCATAATTGTTCATCGGCAGGGACTTGGAAAACTGGTCAGAATTGAAGGAATGATGGATGGCACTAAATACAGCGAAATTCTTGAGGCAAACCTGTTTCAGTCTTCCAGAGAGTTGAGACCGAGAGAGTTCAACAGAAAAAAATATTTTGCATCTTCAAAGTGGTAGGCAGGTAAATGAAATGATATAAACCCCCTAAAACATATATTTTAATTCCAGGTTGTAAGGCAACAAAATAGAAAAAATGCCCAAGGTGGAGAATACATTCGCAAGCCACTGTAGGGGGGTGGAGGGGGGTGGAGACAAGCACAAAGACAGGTGACACAGATCAGGGAGTAACACTTTCAGTTAATGTATTTCAGGTTTGATAAACAGAATGTTTCTGGTGTTGAATTTCTACCACTGAGAGTTGTAACAGTTTATTTCCACGTGGAATGTTCAGGCTAATTCCCCCGTCCCGTTCGTCCCATCCCCGTACCAAATGTACCCCTCTACCCTGTGGCTTCCTTCCTAAAACCCAGGTGACCTGATATGTGCTTTCCTAACACCGCCCCCATTTCCTCTGTGTTCAGATTTGTGTTCCTGATATTTATCATCACTGAACTAATTGTATTTGCCCCCAAAAAATAAGTTTAGTGCATGTTTTCTGTAATAGCTTTGGCAGCTCTGCAGCCAGAGGCCCCTTCCTGAGTGTTGGAAGGATGGCTCTCATTTGGGGACTAACAGGAACTGCTTCCCAAACTGCACCCTATTCCCTATTTAGTGCCTATTTTGGCCAAAAGTAGTGCACTATGTAGGGAATAGAGTGCCATTTGGGATACGTGACCGATGTCTCGCAATAACACAGAGTACACGCTGTACAGGGATTTTGTTTGGATTCCAATTTAGAGAAGACAAGATTGTGGGGGACTGAGGTTTAGTTACCTAGAATCAAGATATCAAGGATTGGACGTGAATGCTCGAACAATGTCCTGGCTTTTTCAAATTGAACCTAGTTAGTTACCAGGATGTTGTTCATCTGAAGTGCGGTGGGGGTGGGGAGGGAGGGAGGGATGGGGGGTTGTAAGGAGTATAATGAATTACATTTACATCTTTAGCAGACGCTCTTATCCAGAGCCACTTGCAATTGGTGCATTCATCTTAAGATCGCTAGGTGAGACAACCACACATCACAATCATACAGTATCATGTACATTTTCCTTCAACAAAGTATTTATCAGCAAAGTCAGTGCAAGTGGGAAAAGAGAAGTGCTGGCTTGGGGGGAGTTGGGGTCGTCGAGTTATTTAAGATACTCTTAAAAAAAAAATTAAATGGCCAGGGACTCCACTGTCCTGACTTTAGGGGGAGGTTTTGTCGTGGAAATTCTACACAGGGACAATCGAAGTCAATCTTAAATGAATCATTATTTTATTAAAAGCACGCTGGAGAGGTTCCAACATACTACACCGTAGTGCACGTCTGTCAGGAGCTCTCTCTGGGCAGTCCCGTTAGTTCTCTTATATACTGCAGACAAGTTATATATGCATGATTTAGCTTTTACATCATTCATAATTAATTCATCATTAAGGTTTGCTTCATTCATGTGACCGACCAATACTGGTTCATGCATTTGACAGACCAATACATCACAAGGCTTCTTCTCTCTAAGCTGAGACCTTGAAACTGAGATATCTTTCATTCTCAAAACAAGGGTCTGGGCATACTGCCAAATTGCAGATACTGATAGTGAGGATTCGTTCAATCAGTCACTTGCATGAACACATCAATTGGTTATTAGAAAAGCACAAACATAGAGCACAGAAATGTTCCATCACAATTCGTTCCACCATTTGGGTTCCAGGACAGAGAAGAGCTTTGACTGGGCTGAGCGGGAGATGCCCTCCCGTAGGGGTGGGAGGTCCAAGAGTTGGCGGAACGCAGTGCTCGGGTTGGGATGTAGGGTTTGAGCATAGCCTGAAGGTTAGGAGGTGCAGTTCCCCTTGCTGCTCTGTAGGCAAGCACCAGGGCCTTGAAGATAATGCAAGCATTGACTGGAAGCCAGTGGAGTGTGCAGAGGAGCGGGGTGACATGGGAGAATTTAGGAAGGTTGAACGCCCGGCAGGCTGTGGCATTTTGCATAAGTTGTAGGGGTTTGAGGGCACAAGCGGGGTGCCCAGCCAACAGAGAGTTGCAGTAGTCTAGAGGGGAGATGACAAGTGCCTCTTTTAGGACCTGCTCCACTTCCTGTGTGAGGAAAGGTCATACTCATCATCATCATTATCATTATTATCACTTCTATCATCATCATCATCGTCCTTCTCCTACTCCTCTTCCTCCTCCTCCACCTCCTCATCCTCCCTCTCCTCTTCCTCCTCCTTCTCTTCCTTCTCTTCCTCATCCTCATATCACGTTAATATCACATTTCCTTCTATTAGTAAGCTATAGTATGTAAAGCTAGCTACGTACACTGAGTATACAAAACATTAAGAACACCTGCTCTTTCCATGACAGACTGACCAGGTGAATATGGGTGAAATCTATGATCCCTTATTGATGTCACTTGTTAAATCCACTTCAATCATGTAGATGAAGGGTAGGAGATGGATTTTTTTTTTTTTTAAGCCTTGAGACGTGGATTGTGATGTGTGCCATTCAGAGGGTGAATGGGCAAGACAAAAGATTTAAGTGCCTTTGAATGGGATATTGTAGTAGGTGCCAGGCGCACCGGTTTGTGTCAAGAACCAAGTAGCTCTCACAGTCTCACGTCAGACATTCATCCATGTTTCTCAAACGTCAAATTTGGAAGTTTAAGGTTAAGTTTAGATATTAACACCTTCTTTTTAAGGTTAGGGTTACGTTTAGGCATTAATGTTAAAATCTTAAGGTTAGACATTAACTCCGAATGGTTAACGTAAGGGTTAAGGTTTGGGATAGGCTTAAACTAAACTTTCTATTGCTGGATCTGAACATGCAACCTTTCCATCTCCCGACGTCCTCAGACATGGATGGACGTCGAATACTGACTTGTATCACGGGTGACCAGGTTGCAAGAACTGCAACTCTGCTGGGTTTTTCAAGCTCAACAGTTTCCCGTATGTATCAATAAAGGTCCAACCCCTAATGGACATCCAGCCAACTTGACACAACTGTGGGAAGCATTGGAGTCAACATGGGCCAGCATCCCTGTGGAATGCTTTCAAATCAAATCAAATCAAATTTTCGACACCTTGTAAAGTCCATGCCCTGACCAATTGAGGCTGTTCTGAGGGGGGGATGCAACTCAATATTAGGAAGGTGTTCTTAATCTTTGGTATACTCCGTGTATATACTCAGTAATGAAGCCTTGGCTGCTCTCATAGATTACAGGAGCGCAGGAATGAAATAAACAGTATAGTTGAAATGATCATGCATGGTAAGTCACTGGTATAGTTTGTTCAGCCAGTCTAAACTCCTCTGCTGCTCTATCTGAAAATAGAGACGCAGCTACAGCACATAGCGTGGCAACTGAAGTGTGGAAAGTGGGAGCTCACAGGCGGCGGTAGAGCAACGTAGCTCAAGAGACAGTAGCACTTGTGTTCCTGTATAGAGACGAATGGGGGAGAGAAGGAGGCATGGAGGGATGGAGGGATGGATCCCAGGTGGGGGAAAATGTTGGAGGAAAGCCAGACCAGCGCTGCAGTCAGTGGTTCATTTACATTCCACAGAGTCGACTAAGCGTGTACGCGATCCTCCACGCTAACACACACACACACACACGCACACATACATATATACACACACACACACACACACACACACACACACACACACACACACACACACACACACACACACACACACACACACACACACACACACACACACACACACACACACACACACACACACACACACACACACACACACACACCTATCACCTTACACTCATGCCTGCCTGCCTACTGGAATTAAAAACCATAGTCACAACAACCACCCCCACCGCCACCCTGACCGCCACCCCTATACCCACCTCCACCCCTACATCTACTGCCACACCCACCGCCACCCCTATACCCACCCCCACCTCCACCCCTACATCCACTGCCACACCCACCGCCACCCCTATACCCACCCCCACCTCCACCCCTACACCCACCGCCACCCCCACCGCCACCCCTACCCACACCTCTGCCCCTACCCCCACCGCCACCCCTACACCCACCACCACCCCCACCACCATGACTCCGACCACCACCCCTACCACCACCACCACATGGCCACTTGGGATAACAACCATCAGTATTCCTCTGCTGTACGGCGTAACCTTGGAGATGGTGTCACCTTCCCTAATGCTCATCTTGAGGGTCTGTGATGACACTCATATCCCGGGGTCTGATGAAACCACTGAATCAAATGAAACTCATTTCCTTCACCTCTCAGAGGTCTTCTTCTGATGTCCTTGGCACCGACAGAGATATAAGAGGATCAGCTTGGGGCTCCCGAGTGGTGCAGCGGTCTACGGCACTGCATCTCAGTGCAAGAGGCGTCACTGCAGTCTCTCGTTTGAATCCATGCTGCATCACATCCGCCCGTGTTTGGGAGTCCCATAGGGCGGCGCACAATTGGCCCAGCGTCGTCCGGGTTTGGCCGGGGTAGGCTGTCATTGTAAATAAGAATTTGTTCTTAACTGACTTCCCTAAATAAATAAAAGTTAAATATATATTTTTTAAATAAATCAATGATTTTATTGTTCCTTATCTTTTTCCTCAACAATTTCACTTTATTTTTTATTTTAATGTTATTGCTGCTTTAATTAATCCACTTTATTCTTCCTGCTTGTTTTTCTTTTTTCTATTTCATTTGTTTTTTTACTGTAAAATGTGTTGCGATTTTAAATGGACTATAAATAAAGATTGATTTGATTTGAACATTATAAGGAACCCCAGTAAACATGCCTAGCATAGAGCAGGTTCATTTTACATCACATCAATACACATTCAAATAATATATCTCACTGACACGTGATGGACCCCCTATACATAATCATATCTCTACCTACCGCCTAGTTGAAAGAACCTGCAACCCACTTCCTCATTAATCTCCCTGCTAGACGGGTCTATGGGATTTATAATCACCTCTTTAACTTAAGGAATACCTAGGATAGGATAAAGTAATCCTTCTAACCCCCCCCCCCCCCCCCCCCCCTTAAAAGAGTTAGATGCACTATTGTAAAGTGGTTGTTCCACTGGATATCATAAGGTGAATGCACCAACTTGTAAGTCGCTGTGGATAAGAGCGTCTGCTAAATGACTTAAATGTAAATGTATAATGAGATGGCTCCAATACGGCTACGTACAGATCCGTGCTGGAGCCTCCGTTGCCTGTAGGGCTTCTTTTGTGATGGTTAGAAGATAGGAAACGACGCCTGTTGCTTGCTGCTCGTTAGCCAGGTGTAAAGGGGTGACTTAGAGAGCAATGGATGGCGAGCGAGACAAACAGACAGATAGGCAGGCAGGCAGGCAGGCAGGCAGGCAGGCAGGCAGGCAGGCAGGCACATGGATGGAACGGAGATCAACGCATGCCTGCCAGCCTTGGCTTTAGTATGGCTCTTAAAGTTTGATGTGTGCTTGGAGCGTTCATTTCCATTTCTATGCCCTGACTTCAGTCTCCTGTTGTCAAGTGGAGCCTGGCAAATAAGGAACACCTCACACACTTGCAGGGTCAAATTAAAGTTATATCACTTATAACTAGGAACACAAAGAGCATACTTTAATAATATACTGTAATAATATACCGTAATAATATACTGTAATAGTCATAATGTAATATTCAGACTATAATAATTATACTGTAATAATATACTGTAATAATTATACTGTAATAATCATACTGTAATAATCAAACCGTAATAATATACTGTAATAATCAAACTGTAGTAATCAGACTGTAATATTCATACTGTAGTAATCAGACTGTAATATTCATACTGTAATATTCAGACTGTAATATTCAGACTGTAATAATATACTGTAATAACATACTGTAATATTCATACTGTAGTAATCAGACTGTAATATTCATACTGTAATAATCAGACTGTAATATTCAGACTGTAATAATATACTGTAATAACATACTGTAATATTCATACTGTAGTAATCAGACTGTAATATTCATACTGTAGTAATCAGACTGTAATATTCATACTGTAATAATCAGACTGTAATATTCAGACTGTAATATTCAGACTGTAATAATCAGATTGTAATAATCAGACTGTAATAATATACTGTAATAATCAGACTGTAATAATCAGACTGTAATAATCAGACTGTAATAATCAGACTGTAATAGTCAGACTGTAATAATATACTGTAATAATCAGACTGTAATATAAAGAATGGACCCAAGACTGGATAAAAGCGTATGTTAAATAGCATATATTTTAATATTATATTTTATTTGATTATCAGTAGATGACTGCTTGTCATCTATTGACCGGCTTGTGAATTGTATGACTGTTTCATCCTCTGTCCTTCCTGGTGGATTGAGGAGGGAGTTCACTGGCGTACTGACACACAAACGACATCTGCAGCAACAGGAGATACCAAGCTACCTGGCTCTCCTCCTTTACCTTGCTCTCCCTGCCACGCCCGCCCTTTCTCCTCCAATTCAAATCAAATCAAATCAAGTTTATTTTATATAGCCCTTCGTACATCAGCTAATATCTCGAAGTGCTGTACAGAAACCCAGCCTAAAACCCCAAACAGCAAGCAATGCAGGTGTAGAAGCACGGTGGCTAGGAAAAACTCCCTAGAAAGGCCAAAACCTAGGAAAAAACCGAGAGAGGAACCAGGCTATGAGGGGTGGCCAGTCCTCTTCTGGCTGTGCCGGGTGGAGATTATAACAGAACATGGCCAAGATGTTCAAAATGTTCATAAGTGACAAGCATGGTCAAATAATAATCAGGAATAAATGTCAGTTGGCTTTTCATAGCCGATCATTAAGAGTTGAAAACAGCAGGTCTGGGACAATTCTCTTACATCCCCCGTGTCTGAGAAGAGATTCTCCCTTTGGCTGTGAGAAGACATGCCATCTTTTACGTGTACTGCGAACTTAGCAAAATATTATTGAAAATAAAAAAAAACACAGCCATTGTCTTCCAGTATTGTAAGGGTTCAGTTGAATGGTACACAACGCTGGCTACAGTGTAACACAATAGCAGGGCTTTATTGATTCTGTTAATGATCTAACCTTGGTGTTCTTCGAAACCAAACCAAAGCTAAATGATGTTTCCCTTACCAATGCCTATGGTGTTAATCATTTCTCCAATAGAAAATAGTGCCTCTTTTCTGATATAAGTTCAGCTCTTTTGTTTGCTGTGTGTGTGTGTGTGTGTGTGTGTGTGTGTGTGTGTGTGTGTGTGTGTGTGTGTGTGTGTGTGTGTGTGTGTGTGTGTGTGTGTGTGTGTGTGTGTGTGTGTGTGTGTGTGTGTGTGTGTGTGTGTGTGTGTGTGTGTGTGTGTGTGTGTCTGCGTGTGTGCTCACATCCCTGAGCACGTCTGTGTGTGCGCGTTTGTGTGTGTGTGGTCTTGTCAGGGTTTGCATGCCTGCAGTACCGATCTCAACGTTATAAATAGGCACCATCAATCACAGGAATGTCCTTCATTTGGCATGCGCCAGTCACTCCTGAGGCTAGGGAGAAATGCATATTCACAGTTAAACAATGAGTGTCACTCAACCAGCTCCCTGTAGACACATAGCAGCTGTGAAGGGTAGGCTGCTATTGACTTTCCAAGTGGAAGAACCCACTGAGTGAGTGGCGTGAAAGAAAGACCCCATTTTTATAAAAGAGCCAGATTAGTTAACTGGGGGAGAGAGAGGGAAGTGGAGGGGGAAAGAGAGAAAGGGGGAGAGAGAGAGTGAGATGAAGAGAGAGAGAGAGACGGAGAGACGGAGAGAAGGGGGAGAGATAGCGAGAGATAGAGAGAGGAGGGTGGGAGAAAAAGAGAGAGAAGGGGAGAGAGAGAGGGGGGTAGGGAGAGAGAGAGAGAAAGAGAGAGAGAGAGAGAGAGAGAGAGAGAGAGAGAGAGAGAGAGAGAGAGAGAGAGAGAGAGAGAGAGAGAGAGAGAGAGAGAGAGAGAGAGAGAGAGAGAGAGAGAGAGAGAGAGAGAGAGAGAGAGAGAGAGAGAGAGACTGTTAAGTGTCTAGTTGGAGAAAAATGAACAACCAGCCGTTCCCTGGTCTCTATGCTCAGTATGCCAAATTCCTATTTAGTAAACTGCAACGTGACTTGGACAGAAAGGCCATGGGAGTTGTCTGCAGGCATTAACCTCCCAGGAGAATAAGGATAAAGGGTGGGAACAAGATTTGCCATATGTTGAGATTTTATTTTCAATATTTTCCACCAAATAAACTTGAGATTGTGTTTATTAGGTGAGATTGCATTGGCCCTCTCCTGTTTATTGAGTTTTCTCATTTTGTATGGTTAGTAAATTTGATTTGCCAACAGATCCATTTTTGTGGCGAGATCAGGGAAAGAGGTCCAGGGAAAGAGGTCCAGGGAAAGATTTCCAAGGAGAGAGGTCCAGGGAGAGAGGTCCAGGGAAAGAGGTCCAGGGAAAGAGGTCCAAGGAGAGAGGTCCAGGGATAGAGATCCAGGGAGAGAGGTCCAGGGAGAGAGGTCCAGGGAGAGAGGTCCAGGGAAAGAGGTCCAGGGAGAGAGGTCCAGGGAAAGAGGTCCAGGGAGAGAGGTCCAGGGAGAGAGGTCCAGGGAAAGAGGTCCAGGGAGAGAGGTCCAGGGAAAGAGGTCCAGGGAGAGAGGTCCAGGGAGAGAGGTCCAGGGAAAGAGGTCCAGGGAGAGAGGTCCAGGGAGAGAGGAAGAAAAGGCTTGGGACGGTCCAAATGGCACCCTGTTCTCTATATAGTTGCACTACTTTTACCAGGGCCCTTTGTAGTGCCATTCGGGACAGGCTGTAGCTGTTGAGCCGTATTAATAGGGGTCAGGGGACTGAGGGGAGATAGTGGAGCTCACTGTTTGGACTTTAACTTCTTGCCGCACGGATCCCTTTAGCGGGATCATTTTCATAAACAACCACTGAATTGCAGAGCGCCAAATTCCCCAAAAATACCCAAAATATTTATAATCATGAAATCACAAGTGAAATATACCAAAACACAGCTTAGTTTGTTGTTAATCCACCTATCGTGTCAGATTTAGAAAATATGCTTCACAGCGAAAGCAATCCAAGCGTTTGTGAGTTCATCAATCACTAGACAAAACAGTAAGTACAGCTAGCCTCAAGTTAACTTGGTCACGAAAGTCAGAAAAGCAATCAAATTTATCGCTTACCTTTGATAATCTTCGGATGTTTGCACTCACGAGACTCCCAGTTAAACAATAAATGTTATTTTTGTTCGATAAAGATTAGTTTTATAACCAAAAACCGCCATTTGGTTTGCGCGTTATGTTCAGAAAACCACAGGCTCGTTCCGGTCCTGAAAGGCAGACGAAAATTCCAAAAAGTATCCGTAATGTTCATAGAAACATGTCAAACGTTTTTTATAATCAATCCTCAGGTTGTTTTTAACATACATAATCGATAATATTTAAACCGGACGGTAACCTATTCAGTACTACAGAGAAAGAAAATGTCGAGCTACATCTCTCGCGCGCAGGAACTAATCAAAGGACACCTGACGCGTTTTGAAAAATCTCGCTAATTTTTCTAAATAAAAGCTTGAAACTATGTTTAAAGCCTGAGGAGGCCATTGGAAAAGGAACCTGGTTGATACCCCTTTAAATGGAGGGGCAGGCAACGGAACAGGGATTTTTCCAAATAAAAGGCACTTCCGGGTTGGTTTTGGAAACTTTAGAGTGTTTTCTATCCTAATCTGTCAATTATATGCATATTCTAGCATCTGGACCTGAGAAATAGTCCGTTTACCTTGGGAATGTTATTTTTCCAAACATAAAAATTCTGCCCCCTAGCTGAAAGAAGTTAATGACATTTGGGAGGCAAGGAGGCTTCCAGGGAGGCAAGGCTATTCAGCCTGGTTTCTTCTTCATTGTCCTCAGGGGCAATGCTGACTTAGTCAGGCTGGAACAGCTAGGAGGCTAGGAAATTGTCTGGGTATGAACAAGCACAGAGGAGATTTCATTTTCGGTTTTATGGACGATCTTAGCAGTTCTTTCACATGTAGGCTAAGACAACTACAGGTATGAATGGTAAACCCAGACAAACAGGTACACAGCCACACACACAAAGGAGAGCAGAGAAAGGAAGTCAAGCAATGTGTGTTGAGTATTGACCCAGAAAACACTGTTTTGCAGACTGGCCCTCTAAATACCAACATGTCATGTGACATGGAGTATATGAGCAATAGGGAAAGGAGACAGGGTGAATACAGGGTGACATGTACCATGATGGTGGAAGAGAGGGGAGATTAGAGAAGAGGGGTGAGAGGAGAGGGTGACAGGAGGGAGAAAGGGGAGGAGTTAGAGGGGCGAGAAGGGTGAAAGGAGGGGTTACATGATAGGAGAGGAGTGAGAGGAGGGGGAGATGAGGGTGAGGAGTGAGAGTAGGGTGAGAACAGTGCGACTAGGGTGAGGGGAGTGAGAGGAGGGTGAGATGAGGGTGAGAGGGGGTGAGAGGAGTGAGAGGGGTGAACAGAGGACAACCGGGATGTGAACATGGGCAGGAGAGAGGGAGAGAGAGAGGTAATGTAGCAGAGAGAGATGGAGCGAGGGATGAATGGCCCACAGCTTCAGGTTATTGCTGTCTGTAGAACTCCCTCCATCCATCCCTGTGTGTTAGTCAGACTCAGGACCCAACATCTCCCCAGGGAGCACTCTTCTTCATATTCACAGGAATTAGGGGTGCTGAGGGGGCTGCAGCACCCCTTAATAAATCAAAAAAATTATAATATATACAGCATATTTTTTTATTATATACTTTTTTCCACCCAATAAACTAGGCCTTTATTACTTTATTACTTCCTGTTTGAGCAGATAAATACTCCTCAGCACCCCCTTTCTTCCTCTTCTGCTTCTCCTCTGTCTCTTCCTCCACCACCCCACCACCAACTTCCTCTTCCCTCTCTCCTCTGTCCCTTCCTCCTCCTCCACCACCCCACCACCACTTCCTCTTCCCTCTCTCCTCTGTCCCTTCCTCCTCCTCCACCACCCCACCACCAACTTCCTCTTCCCTCTCTCCTCTGTCCCTTCCTCCTCCTCCACCACCCCACCACCAACTTCCTCTTCCCTCTCTCCTCTGTCCCTTCCTCCTCCTCCACCACCCCACCAACAACTTCCTCTTCTTCTGTGGTAGCCTAGCACTCCTCCATCCTGTCTCCTGTGAGGGAAAAATCATATATTCACTTTATTTGTTGGCTATGTAACAAATATTTATGTCCTTCTAATGCTGTGTTTTATGGTCTCCACTCTAGCGCCCTGCAGCTAGTCTGGGTGTTGAGGACATGGGTTCTACTAGAGATAGCTTGAAGCTGACAATTGACTTGTGTTGGTGATAAAAACCTAAAAGCTAGCATTCTATAGACAAGATGTGATGTGTGTGACTCGAGATAGAGAGAGTCGGGAAGAGTTAAGAACAATGCCTCAGAGTTTCCCAGATGCCAGGAAGATGAGACAAAGTAAAAGACCATCGAGTGTAGATAACCAAGATGGCTTATGGGAAGGTTAGAAGTGACTGACTAAGCAATCTTCGTATCAGCTATATAAAAACTGTGCATCGTCTGTAAAGGCTAGACTCTCAGCCTAACAGTCAGTCAAGACTGGTGGGCTGACGGTCTCATTCTTGCAATAATTAATCGATATTAAAAAAAGATGATTGTTTGAAGAAATGACCAAGTCTCTCTCAGTACTGAATTTCCACGACATTTTTGGCGACGAGGATGGGAACTGCAACTTCACCTGTTGACCGCTCCTGATCTGGGTAAACTGTGCACAGGGGATCAGAAATTAGGATCTCGGGGTACACCACGCTAATTTTTATTATTGAGCAGCTGGACCCGCCTATTATCTGAGAGATAGCGGGCATGGGTGGATACCAGATCTCGGACAGAGTACTGAGAGAGGTAGGCTTGGACAATCTATCAATAAGTGATGAAATTATAAATGTAAAATAAAAAATAAAAGTCCCTGTTTGAGGCTACGCTCAGAACGAGGTCTTCCTTAATAGGCCCACAGCTGAGGTGACGAGCAGGACTGAGTTGAGTTGATAAGAGTGTTCTTAAGTGAGGTATCCTTGGGCATGATTGTTAATTAGCCAGTTGCGGGCAACCAAAAGTCCAATCCGTGGTACTAACTTGATCACGGTAGGATGGTGAGGTTTGTGGGAACGAGGGACCAGAGCCTGGTGACACCCTGAGGACACTGGTCCTGGCGAAGCTCTATTAGACGAGGGACCTGCGCTCGGTGACACCTGAAAGGACACTGGTTCTGGCGAAGTTCTATTGGACGAGGGACCTGCACCCGGTGACACCTGAAAGGACACTAGTCCTGGCTAAGTTCTATTAGACGAGAGATCTGCGCCCGGTGACACCTGAAAGGACACTGGTCCTGGCGAAGTTCTATTAGACGAGAGATCTGCGCCCGGTGACACCTGAAAGGACACTGGTCCTGGCGAAGTTCTATTAGACGAGAGATCTGCGCCCGGGGACACCTGAAAGGACACTGGCCCTGGCGAATTTCTATTAGACGAGAGATCTGCGCCCGGGGACACCTGAAAGGACACTGGTCCTGGCGAAGTTCTATTAGACGAGAGATCTGCGCCCGGGGACACCTGAAAGGACACTGGTCCTGGCGAAGTTCTATTATAACGTGTTGTGTTTTGTTAGGTATGCCCCCGGGTTACTATTGTTAGGTGTTATTGTAAGTATTTTGTTATTCCTGATACTTAGAAAATATGAGGTAAGGTTGGATTTTGCACATTTAGATAGACATAAAATAATCTACACCATAGTAATCTCAGTAGGTGATATCCCAGTGTGGATGCAACACCCGGTTGTGGGACCTCTATTTAGGCAATATTTTGATAAGGGTATGGGTTTCCCTGTTCATACAGAGAGGGTTTGAGGTCTAAAAACAGCACAAACCGGTTTTCTTTGTCTGTCTCATTCCCCTCTGTGTTTTCTGTGAATGAGATACAAGAGAGTGTGAGGGAAGTATGGTTTGGGAACAGTACTGTGTGAATGAGATACAAGAGAGTGTGAGGGAAGTATGGTTTGGGAACAGTACTGTGTGAATGAGATACAAGCGAGTGTGAGGGAAGTATGGTTTGGGAACAGTACTGTGTGAATGAGATACAAGAGAGTGTGAGGGAAGTATGGTTTGGGAACAGTACTGTGTGAATGAGATACAAGAGAGTGTGAGGGAAGTATGGTTTGGGAACAGTACTGTGTGAATGAGATACAAGAGAGTGTGAGGGAAGTATGGTTTGGGAACAGTACTGTGTGAATGAGATACAAGAGAGTGTGAGGGAAGTATGGTTTGGGAACAGTACTGTGTGAATGAGATACAAGAGAGTGTGAGGGAAGTATGGTTTGGGAACAGTACTGTGTGAATGAGATACAAGAGAGTGTGAGGGAAGTATGGTTTGGGAACAGTACTGTGTGAATGAGATACAAGAGAGTGTGAGGGAAGTATGGTTTGGGAACAGTACTGTGTGAATGAGATACAAGAGAGTGTGAGGGAAGCATGGTTTGGGAACAGTACTGTGTGAATGAGATACAAGAGAGTGTGAGGGAAGTATGGTTTGGGAACAGTACTGTGTGAATGAGATACAAGAGAGTGTGAGGGAAGTATGGTTTGGGAACAGTACTGTGTGAATGAGATACAAGAGAGTGTGAGGGAAGTATGGTTTGGGAACAGTACTGTGTGAATGAGATACAAGAGAGTGTGAGGGAAGCATGGTTTGGGAACAGTACTGTGTGAATGAGATACAAGAGAGTGTGAGGGAAGTATGGTTTGGGAACAGTACTGTGTGAATGAGATACAAGAGAGTGTGAGGGAAGCATGGTTTGGGAACAGTACTGTGTGAATGAGATACAAGAGAGTGTGAGGGAAGTATGGTTTGGGAACAGTACTGTGTGAATGAGATACAAGAGAGTGTGAGGGAAGTATGGTTTGGGAACAGTACTGTGTGAATGAGATACAAGAGAGTGTGAGGGAAGCATGGTTTGGGAACAGTACTGTGTGAATGAGATACAAGAGAGTGTGAGGGAAGCATGGTTTGGGAACAGTACTGTGTGAATGAGATACAAGAGAGTGTGAGGGAAGTATGGTTTGGGAACAGTACTGTGTGAATGAGATACAAGAGAGTGTGAGGGAAGTATGGTTTGGGAACAGTACTGTGTGAATGAGATACAAGAGAGTGTGAGGGAAGCATGGTTTGGGAACAGTACTGTGTGAATGAGATACAAGAGAGTGTGAGGGAAGTATGGTTTGGGAACAGTACTGTGTGAATGAGATACAAGAGAGTGTGAGGGAAGCATGGTTTGGGAACAGTACTGTGTGAATGAGATACAAGAGAGTGTGAGGGAAGCTATGGTTTGGGAACAGTACTGTGTGAATGAGATACAAGAGAGTGTGAGGGAAGTATGGTTTGGGAACAGTACTGTGTGAATGAGATACAGAGAGAGTGTGAGGGAAGTATGGTTTGGGAACAGTACTGTGTGAATGAGATACAAGAGAGTGTGAGGGAAGTATGGTTTGGGAACAGTACTGTGTGAATGAGATACAAGAGAGTGTGAGGGAAGTATGGTTTGGGAACAGTACTGTGTGAATGAGATACAAGAGAGTGTGAGGGAAGTATGGTTTGGGAACAGTACTGTGTGAATGAGATACAAGAGAGTGTGAGGGAAGTATGGTTTGGGAACAGTACTGTGTGAATGAGATACAAGAGAGTGTGAGGGAAGTATGGTTTGGGAACAGTACTGTGTGAATGAGATACAAGAGAGTGTGAGGGAAGTATGGTTTGGGAACAGTACTGTGTGAATGAGATACAAGAGAGTGTGAGGGAAGTATGGTTTGGGAACAGTACTGTGTGAATGAGATACAAGAGAGTGTGAGGGAAGTATGGTTTGGGAACAGTACTGTGTGAATGAGATACAAGAGAGTGTGAGGGAAGTATGGTTTGGGAACAGTACTGTGTGAATGAGATACAAGAGAGTGTGAGGGAAGTATGGTTTGGGAACAGTACTGTGTGAATGAGATACAAGAGAGTGTGAGGGAAGTATGGTTTGGGAACAGTACTGTGTGAATGAGATACAAGAGAGTGTGAGGGAAGTATGGTTTGGGAACAGTACTGTGTGAATGAGATACAAGAGAGTGTGAGGGAAGTATGGTTTGGGAACAGTACTGTGTGAATGAGATACAAGAGAGTGTGAGGGAAGTATGGTTTGGGAACAGTACTGTGTGAATGAGATACAAGAGAGTGTGAGGGAAGTATGGTTTGGGAACAGTACTGTGTGAATGAGATACAAGAGAGTGTGAGGGAAGTATGGTTTGGGAACAGTACTGTGTGAATGAGATACAAGAGAGTGTGAGGGAAGTATGGTTTGGGAACAGTACTGTGTGAATGAGATACAAGAGAGTGTGAGGGAAGTATGGTTTGGGAACAGTACTGTGTGAATGAGATACAAGAGAGTGTGAGGGAAGTATGGTTTGGGAACAGTACTGTGTGAATGAGATACAAGAGAGTGTGAGGGAAGTATGGTTTGGGAACAGTACTGTGTGAATGAGAGTTTTGTGAGTCTAGAATTAAGTGTTCATCTTACATTTGGATAATAAGATATTCAGGGTTATCTTGGGGTTACGTTCTACACTGCCGATCATAGAATATCACGGAGTGGTATTATTAAGTTCTAGATGTTATTCTATAATTTCTGGAAGACTAGAGAACCGTTGAGAATTATTCCCATTGGGCAGCGTCCGAGTGTATGGATGAGGAGTCGTTGGAAACGGAGTGATTCATTAATGTGAGTACATAAGATTTCCTACGTTATATATTGATTCTGTGAAGACATGAACAAAAAAAAAGAATGATAAATTGTATGTGTGTATAATCGATCCCTCTCTCCCTAACTTCAGTCATCGCTCCATCATTCAGTCCAG